>NC_060178.1:52573371-52579586 GCF_021184085.1 Oncorhynchus gorbuscha
GGTGCAGCCAACGGGTTTCTCCACGCATCGCGCCGACAGAAACAAACATCTCTCTGGTAAGAAGAGTGGCGGGGCGTATGCCTCATGACTAACAGGACATGGTGTGATGAAGGAAACATACAGGAACTCAAATCCTTCTGTTCACCTGATTTAGAATTCCTCACAATCAAATGTAGACCGCATTATCTTCCAAGAGAATTCTCTTCGATTATAATCACAGCCGTATATATCCCCCAAGCAGACACATCGATGGCTCTGAACGAACTTTATTTAACTCTTTGCAAACTGGAAAACATTTATCCGGAGGCTGCATTCATTGTAGCTGGGGATTTTAACAAAGCCAATCTGAAAACAAGACTCCCTAAATTTTATCAGCATATCGATTGCGCAACCAGGGGTGGTAAAACCTTGGATCATTGTTACTCTAACTTCCACGACGCATATAAGGCCCTGCCCCGCCCCCCTTTCGGAAAAGCTGACCACGACTCCATTTTGCTGATCCCTGCCTACAGACAGAAACTAAAACAAGAGGCTCCCACGCTGAGGTCTGTCCAACGCTGGTCAGACCAAGCTGACTCTACACTCCAAGACTGCTTCCATCACGTGGACTGGGACATGTTTCGTATTGCGTCAGATGGGAATATTGACGAATATGCTGATTCGGTGTGCGAGTTCATTAGAACGTGCGGTCGAAGATGTCGTTCCCATAGCAACGATAAAAACATTCCCTAACCAGAAACCGTGGATTGATGGCAGCATTCGCGTGAAACTGAAAGCGCGAACCACTGCTTTTAATCAGGGCAAGGTGTCTGGCAACATGACTGAATACAAACAGTGCAGCTATTCCCTCTGCAAGGCTATTAAACAAGCTAAGCGTCAGTACAGAGACAAAGTGGAATCTCAATTCATTGGCTCAGACACAAGAGGCATGTGGCAGGGTCTACAGTCAATCACGGACTACAAGATGAAATCCAGCCCAGTCACGGACCAGGATGTCTTGCTCCCAGGCAGACTAAATAACTTTTTGCCCGCTTTGAGGACAATACAGTGCCACTGACACGGCCTGCAACGGAAACATGCGGTCTCTCCTTCACTGCAGCCGAGGTGAGTAAGACATTTAAACGTGTTAACCCTCGCAAGGCTGCAGGCCCAGACGGCATCCCCAGCCGCGCCCTCAGAGCATGCGCAGACCAGCTGGCCGGTGTGTTTACGGACATATTCAATCAATCCCTATACCAGTCTGCTGTTCCCACATGCTTCAAGAGGGCCACCATTGTTCCTGTTCCCAAGAAAGCTAAGGTAACTGAGCTAAACGACTACCGCCCCGTAGCACTCACTTCCGTCATCATGAAGTGCTTTGAGAGACTAGTCAAGGACCATATCACCTCCACCCTACCTGACACCCTAGACCCACTCCAATTTGCTTACCGCCCAAATAGGTCCACAGACGATGCAATCTCAACCACACTGCACACTGCCCTAACCCACCTGGACAAGAGGAATACCTATGTGAGAATGCTGTTCATCGACTACAGCTCGGCATTCAACACCATAGTACCCTCCAAGCTCGTCATCAAGCTCGAGACCCTGGGTCTCGACCCCGCCCTGTGCAACTGGGTACTGGACTTCCTGACGGGCCGCCCCCAGGTGGTGAGGGTAGGCAACAACATCTCCTCCCCGCTGATCCTCAACACGGGGCCCCACAAGGGTGCGTTCTGAGCCCTCTCCTGTACTCCCTGTTCACCCACGACTGCGTGGCCACGCACGCCTCCAACTCAATCATCAAGTTTGCGGACGACACAACAGTGGTAGGCTTGATTACCAACAACGACGAGACGGCCTACAGGGAGGAGGTGAGGGCCCTCGGAGTGTGGTGTCAGGAAAATAACCTCACACTCAACGTCAACAAAACTAAGGAGATGATTGTGGACTTCAGGAAACAGCAGAGGGAACACCCCCCTATCCACATCGATGGAACAGTAGTGGAGAGGGTAGCTAGTTTTAAGTTCCTCGGCATACACATCACAGACAAACTGAATTGGTCCACTCACACTGACAGCGTCGTGAAGAAGGCGCAGCAGCGCCTATTCAACCTCAGGAGGCTGAAGAAATTCGGCTTGTCACCAAAAGCACTCACAAACTTCTACAGATGCACAATCGAGAGCATCCTGGCGGGCTGTATCCCCGCCTGGTACGGCAACTGCTCTGCCCTCAACCATAAGGCTCTCCAGAGGGTAGTGAGGACTGCACAACGCATCACCGGGGGCAAACTACCTGCCCTCCAGGACACCTACACCACCCGTTGTTACAGGAAGGCCATAAAGATCATCAAGGACATCAACCACCCGAACCACTGCCTGTTCACCCCGCTATCATCCAGAAGGCGAGGTCAGTACAGGTGCATCAAAGCTGGGACCGAGAGACTGAAAAACAGCTTCTATCTCAAGGCCATCAGACTGTTAAACAGCCACTACTAACATTGAGTGGCTGCTGCCAACACACTGTCATTGACACTGACCCAACTCCAGCCACTTTAATAATGGGAATTGATGGGAAATGATGTAAATATATCACTAGCCACTTTAAACAATGCTACCTTATATAATGTTACTTACCCTACATTATTCATCTCATATGCATATGTATATACTGTACTCTACATCATCGACTGCATCCTTATGTAACACATGTATCACTAGCCACTTTAACTATGCCACTTTGTTTACTTTGTCTACACACTCATCTCATATGTATATACTGTACTCGATACCATCTACTGTATGCTGCTCTGTACCATCACTCATTCATATATCCTTATGTACATGTTCCTTATCCCCTTACACTGTGTATAAGACAGTTTTGGAATTGTTAGTTAGATTACTTGTTGGTTATCACTGCATTGTCGGAACTAGAAGCACAAGCATTTCGCTACACTCGCATTAACATCTGCTAACCATGTGTATGTGACAAATACAATTTGATTTGATTTGATTTGAAGTGAGTGAGCGAGTGAGACACCTTCTCCCAGATTATGTGACTGCCGGAGGAGGGAGCAGGACAGGACGTGGCAGGATTATCTCTGGCTAATAGACCAGGAAAGCAGCCTGTTCACTGTGTTTGAGGACAGATAAGGCCAGCAAATAAACATCAGCACACATATCACACACACACACACACACACACACACACACACACACACACACACACACACACACACACACACACACACACACACACACACACACACACACACACACACACACACACACACACACACACACTTTCTGATACACGCACACACGATTGCCATGCAAGTCTGCTGGAGTGAGGGTATAGTCAATAAGGCAGTTGAAGTACCTTGAGTATGTCAGTAAAACCTAAGGGAATAATGGAGGAGGATTGGTGATATCTGAAAACCAGTCATGGAGACCTATGAGGGAAGATCTACCTAGCAGATTTTCAGGCGTGGATGGTTTTAATGCTGACCCAAAGATACAGTGAATTACACTGTCCGGGGCCTTTTGGTTTGGTATCTCTGTCACGTAAAATCTCTAGATACCCTTCTGTGGGTTATCATCCTATTGTTCTCAAAATAAGCACAAACTCTACAGTTTGTAAGTGCCAAATCTATTCTAAAGATTACATCTGACGGATCAAATCCTGATAAACTCTCCTCGGGCCGGCCAGGAAATGTGATTAGTTAGTGGGAAGGAAGAGAGAAAAAAGAATGTTTCTTGACGTCAATGGGCAGCACCTTCAGTTATTCCCTTTTTTGGTGGAGGAAGAAATAGCTGACCTGATTGTTTTAGGGGTCAGATTCACAGAGTCAGGAGTTTGTAAAAAATAAAATAAAATAAAACGTGAATAATAAACACAGCTAACCAAGGTGACTGGGATTCTACACAGGCAGCCGCCAACACCTTTCATCATCTGGCCGGGTCCTTGATTTGTTTACAGCATCAGAACCAGGTGGGTTCTGGAATCATTTGGTCGAATAGGATTAATACACAATAGCAGGATACCTGAGATGGAGCTAGAAATATCCTTCTAACTTGAAGTCTGAGTATTATCAGGATTTGAGCCATGATGGTAGTGGGGGGGGGTCCTTCAAGGAGAATGAGGGGAAGCAGATTAGATGGGGAGAAATGGGGTCTAATTGTTTTGTTGTTGTTGAGTTATAGTGATCTATCTGCCTACCGTTCATCTACAGTGAGGTCAGACACACGAAGCAACAATCTAGCAACTATGTAACGTGTAACGTGAATCGTGATTTCCCATAGAGAAACACATATGTTGTGTTCGGATTGAAATGGTATCTTATTATGAGATGTCATGTTTGAAGTATTTGATGAGTTTGTCCAAGAACTGTTTGTCTAAGTTAGTTTGATTTCTTCTATTGCCCAATACTAGTAAGGAAGACTGTTCTCTTTGTCTGAGACATAAGGATTTTGCCTTGAGCTTTCGGCAACTCTTTAGAAAGAAAAAAACATTTCCCGCACATACTAAAGTGTGTTCAATAAATTAAAAAAGGATTAAAAAGACAATAGTAAAAAAGACACAGAAAAGTATTTTGACAAATGGAAAAAAGTAAACAGTTTTCTATACAAACACACGTCCATCTGTCAGTAGTTCAAACGCTACCCTTGACATCCCATTTTCGTTTTTAAAAAGTCACAAGGTACAAAACTTCTCTCAGTAGTAGTGTCAACAATTCAGATGCTAGTCTGGATGGAAAAACAACCGTTTCCCAGATTGGCCCAAGTCCTTCATTTCCTCGAGGCCTGTCCGTTCCGTCAGGTCCAAAATGTTTGCAGCATTTTTCCTGAGAACTTTGTAGCCGCCCCGCTGAAACTGTCCCACTGTCGCCGGCTCCTAACGCAAGTGCAAGGATAGGGTGGGGTTAAACTGACGCCCATCCGGGGCTCAAACAAAACCCATCGTGGGCTTGTTAAAGCACAGCTGCAGGATTTCTCCTGTTTAAAACATGAAACCAACCACCTTCGCGGTGCAGCAGAGCCCATTATGTGTCTGTGGGTGATGCATCGGGGTAATGATCTCTATGGACGACGTGCACCATGATTCCTCGGGTCCTGGCAGTCCGAGTAGTCTACCGGAGACCGTGACGCTCCCAGACTATCCTCTTCCTCCTCCTCCTCATCCTCCTGGCTCTGTTCATCTTTTCTCTGTACCCTCAGAGTCCACTCCTCCAGGGTGAGTTCAAACTGAAACTTGTCTCCCCTGGCCCCCTTCGCCTCCTCCTGATCACCCTGCTCTGTGGCCCAAGGAGGAGAGGGGCTCTGGGGATCATGCTCTGGTACCAGTTCCTGTTGTCCTCCAGAGTGTCCAGGATTTCCTGGGGCCAGGGTGAACCAGGTCAGCCCAAGTTCTTACAGAGGGTGACTATGTAGTCTATAAGCCCACCTGGAGAGAGGAGAGGGGGAAAATAAGGGGTGAGTCAGGAATCAGTGTGTGTGTATGCTTGAATGCTGTGTCTGTGTGTGTGTGTGTGTGTGTCTAATATCATACCTGGCTTCTTTCTACTGGAAGTTGTGTGTTTGTCACACATGGGGCTGATCTCATGCCTCTCTCTCCCTCCCCTGTCTCCTGGTGGAAGAACTCTCCATGATGCGGCCGGTCCACTGGACGGTACAGCTCCAGGGACTTGGTGGGGGTTACTCAGGTCAGCACAGGGACCATGTTCCTCAGCACCTGATAGAGAGAAGAACCGTTAGAGAAGGAGAAGGAGGGAGGATATGGGGTGATAGGGGGAGAAAGAGAGGGGGAGAAAGATTGTGAACAGGGTTGGAGAGAGGGGAGGAGGCAGAGGAAGATGAAGTGAAGATGCAGAGGTCATCCCAAAGGAGGCCATCTTTCAAAACAAAAAAAATAGATATACCCCTTTTTCCTTCCCAATTTTGTGGTATCCAATTGGTAGTTACAGTCTTTGTCTCATCGCTGAAACTCCCGTACGGACTCTTGCGAGGCGAAGGCCGAGGGCCGTGCCATATGCATATGTATATACTGTACTCTACATCATCGACTGCATCCTTATGTAACACATGTATCACTAGCCACTTTAACTATGCCACTTTGTTTACTTTGTCTACACACTCATCTCATATGTATATACTGTACTCGATACCATCTACTGTATGCTGCTCTGTACCATCACTCATTCATATATCCTTATGTACATGTTCCTTATCCCCTTACAC
>NC_060178.1:52579686-52584125 GCF_021184085.1 Oncorhynchus gorbuscha
ATGATCTAATGGTCTAATGGTCTAATGTTGTTATGGTCTAATGTTGTTATGGTCTAATGGTCTAATGTTGTTAGTGATCTAATGCTGTTATGATCTAATGTTGTTATGATCTAATGGTCTAATGGCTCAATGTTGTTAAGTGGTCTAATGGTCTAATGTTGTTATGGTCTAATGGTGTTATGGTCTAATGTTGTTATGATCTAATGGTCTAATGTTGTTATGGTCTAATGGTCTAATGTTGTTATGGTCTAATGGTGTTATGGTCTAATGTTGTTATGATCTAATGGTCTAATGTTGTTATGGTCTAATGGTCTAATGTTGTTATGATCTAATGGTCTAATGGTCTAATGTTGTTATGGTCTAATGGTCTAATGTTGTTATGGTCAATGGTGTTATGGTCTAATGTTGCTATGATCTAATGGTCTAATGTTGTTATGGTCTAATGTTGTTATGGTCTAATGTTGTTATGGTCTAATGTTGTTATGGTCTAATGGTCTAATATTGTTATGGTCTAATGTTGTTATGTTCTAATGTTGTTATGGTCTAATGGTCTAATGTTCTAATGGTCTAATGTTGTTATGTTCTAATGTTGTTATGTTCTAATGTTGTTATGTTCTAATGTTGTTATGGTCTAATGGTCTAATGTTGTTATGGTCTAATGTTGTTATGATCTAATGGTCTAATGGTCTAATGTTGTTATGGTCTAATGTTGTTATGTTCTAATGTTGTTATGTTCTAATGTTGTTATGGTCTAATGGTCTAATGTTGTTATGGTCTAATGGTCTAATGTTGTTATGGTCTAATGTTGTTATGATCTAATGGTCTAATGTTGTTATGGTCTAATGGTCTAATGTTGTTATGGTCTAATGGTCTAATGTTTTATGGTCTAATGGTCTAATGTTGTTATGGTCTAATGTTGTTATGGTCTAATGGTCTAATGTTGTTATGGTCTAATGGTCTAATGTTGTTATGGTCTAATGTTGTTATGTTCTAATGTTGTTATGGTCTAATGGTCTAATGTTGTTATGGTCTAATGTTGTTATGATCTAATGGTCTAATGTTGTTATGGTCTAATGTTGTTATGGTCTAATGGTCTAATGTTATGGTCTAATGGTCTAATGGTGTTATGGTCTAATGGTCTAATGTTGTTATGGTCTAATGTTGTTATGGTCTAATGTTGTTATGGTCTAATGTTGTTATGGTCTAATGTTGTTATGATCTAATGTTGTTATGGTCTAATGGTCTAATGTTGTTATGGTCTAATGGTCTAATGTTGTTATGATCTAATGTTGTTATGGTCTAATGTTATGGTCTAATGTTGTTATGGTCTAATGTTGTTATGGTCTAATGTTTGTTATGGTCTAATGGTCTAATGCTGTTATGATCTAATGGTCTAATGCTGTTATGATCTAATGTTACGATCTAATGTTGTTATGATCTAATTGTCTAATGTTGTTATGGTCTAATGTCTTGTTATGATCTAATGGTCTAATGTTGTTATGGTCTAATGTTGTTATGGTCTAATGTTGTTATGGTCTAATGGTCTAATGTTGTTATGATCTAATGTTGTTATGATCTAATGTTGTTATGATCTAATGGTCTAATGCTGTTATGGTCTAATGGTCTAATGTTGTTATGGTCTAATGTTGTTATGGTCTAATGGTCTAATGTTATCGTAGAATGTATGCACACATGACTGTAAGTCGCTTTGGATAAAAGCGTCTGCTAAATGGCATATATTATTATTATTATTATTATATTAATAAACAAGGAAATTCTCAAAGCTGCTAATGAGGACTTTGACGACCTTGTACCTAGCTGGTGGGGATTCCGGTGGGGTGCCCCCACCCAGGTAGTGGCAGTGCTGGCAACACTAGCTGCAGTAACCCGGGTCACACACCGACATTCAGCGAGGGGGCTTGTGACCTTGGTGGCTCAAAATAATGAAAGGTGTGACTGCACGGAGATGCTTGGGAAAAATGGGAACAACGGGATGTGTGTGTGTGTATTTCAGGGGAAGGGGGTATATCTGATCTCCATCGCCTAGGACCTGCCAATGGTTAATCAAAGCTCCATATTTTTGACCATTTCTGTGGAGGAAAGGGGTTGAGTTTGTGTATGCATCCCACAACTGGTGCTAGGGAGCAAAGATATTAGGGATAATATAGGCTGATTAACAATAGTTAGCTAAAATAATTGCTTGCCAAAAATGTAATTTTGTAATGGTAAACTTGGTTAGAGTTATCAATCCTTTGCATGATCTGCCTACATCATTATGAATATTGTTTGTTAATTATGGAAATTAAGATAAGCATGACTTTTTGTAAATATATTTTTAATAGCTATATATACAGTATATAAATGCAAATTGAGGTGAGGGCTTGGAAATGCTTTTGCCGGTTGATCTGCTTCTGTTCTGTGGGTGGCACAGTGCACTTTTCGAAGGACGAGTCCCGGGCCATGGGAGGGATGGGGGTGGTCTGCCAGTCACTGGGATGACTTGGGATGTGGAGTGGTTTTAGGAGGTGGAATAGTGGGGAACAAATGGCAATTGCAAATATCATGGTACAGCTATATGGACACTCAATCATTATATTACTTTTAAATGGTGAGTTTACAAACTAATATTAAGACAAATAGATTTGAAACTTATATCTCATTATGGTGAAACAAGTATAGCCAGTTATATTTAATGGCTTAGCAGAAAATAAGACAATCATATTACTCTTTTTAAAGAATGTCCATGTGCGTAAGGATATTGGAAATGTAATCGAAGACTATTGGATGATAACTTGTTTTTAACTAGGACAGAAGCATTTTATAACAGCCTAAAGCTTGAATTTGAAGAGATTCTCCCATTGTTCTCTGCAAGCTCAGTCATGTTGAATGGGGAGTGTCGCTGGACAGCTATTTTCAGGTCTATCCAGAGATTTTTTATTTTAATTTTACCTTTTTAAAACCAGGCAAGTCAGTTAAGAACACATTCTTATTTTCAATGACGGCCTGGGAACAGTGGGTTAACTGCCTGTTCAGGGGCAGAATTACAGATTTGTACCTTGTCAGCTCGGGGGTTTGAACTCACAACCTTCCGGTTACTAGTCCAACGCTCTAACCACTAGGCTACGCTGCCACCCCAGATATTCGATAGGGTTAAAGTCCGGGCTCTGGCTGGTCCACTCAAGGACATTGAGACTTGTCCCGAAGCCACTCCTGAGTTGTCTTGGCTGTGTGCTTAGGGTCAGTGTCCTGTTGGAAGGTGAACCTTTGCCCAAGTATGAGGTCCAGAGCTCTCTTCATCAAAGATCTCTCTGTACTTTTCTACGTTCATTTTTCCCTCGATCTTGACATGTCTCCCAGTCTCTGCCGCTGAAAAACATCCCCACAGCATGATGCTGCCACCCCATACTTTACCTTAGGGATGGTGCCAGGTTTCCTCCAGATGTGACGTTTGGCTTTCAGGCGACGAGTTCAATCTTGGTTTCATCAGACCAGAAAATCTTGTTTGCCATAGTTGAGTTTTTATGTGCCTTTTGGCAATCTCCAAGCCATGTGCCTTTTAAACTGAGGTTCTGGCATCCATCTGCCCACTCTACCATAAAGGCCTGATTGGTGGAGTGCTGCAGAGATGGTTGTCCTTCTGGACGTTTCTCCCATCTCCACAGAGGAACTCTGGAGCTCTGCCAGAGTGAGCAGTGGGTTCTTGGTCACCTCCCTGACCAAGGCCCTTCTCCCCAGATTGCTCAGTTTGGCCGGTCGGCCAGCTCTAAGAAGAGTCTTGTTGGTTCCAAACTTCTTCCATTTAAGAATGATGGAGGTCGCTGTGTTCTTGGGGACCTTCAATGCTGCTGAAATGTTTTGGTACCCTTCCCTAGATCTGTGCCTCGATACAATCCTGTCTCGGAGCTCTACTGGCAATTCCCTTGACCTCATGGTTTGGTTTTTGCTCCGACAATACACCGTCAACTGTGGAACCTTACATGGACAGGTGGACAGTCAAAAGTTTGGATACACCTTCTCATTCCAGAGTTTGGATAAAAGCGTCTGCTAAATGGCATATATATTATAGAAAAATAGTGACGACAACACTATGAAATAACAACACATGGAATCATGTATTAACCAAAAAAAATGTGTTAAACAAATCATTGTATTTTAGATTCTTCAAATCCACATTTGCCTTGACAGATTTGCACACTCCTGCCATTCTCTCAGACAGGTTCACCTGGAATGCTTTTCCAAAAGTCTTGAAGGAGTTCCCACATATGCTGAGCACTTTTTGGCTGCTTTTTCTTCACTCTGCGGTCCAACTCATCCCAAACCATCTCAATTGGGTTGAGGTCGGGGTTATTGTGGAGGTCATCTGATGCAGCACTCCCGCACTTTCCATCTTGGTCAAATAGCCCTTACACAGCCTGGAGGTGTGTTGGGTCATTGTCCTG
>NC_060178.1:52584225-52591438 GCF_021184085.1 Oncorhynchus gorbuscha
ATGCAACTGTTCAGGGAAGTCAGGAACCAATACACGCAGTCAGGAAAGCTAAGGCCAGCTTCTTCAGGCAGAAGTTTCTGCATCCTGTAGCTCCAACTCCAAAAAGTTCTGGGACACTGTGAAGTCCATGGAGAACAAGAGCACCTCCTCCCAGTTGCCCACTGCACTGAGGCTAGGTAACACGGTCACCACCGATAAATCCATGATTATCCGAAAACTTCAACAAGCATTTCTCCACGGCTGGCCATGCCTTCCGCCTGGCTACTCCAACCTCTGCCAACAGCTCCGCCCCCCGCAGCTACTCGCCCAAGCCTCTCCAGGTTCTCCTTTACCCAAATCCAGATAGCAGATGTTCTGAAAGAGCTGCAAAACCTGGACCCGTACAAATCAGCTGGGCTTGACAATCTGGACCCTCTATTTCTGAAACAATCCGCCGCCATTGTCGCAACCCCTATTACCAGCCTGTTCAACCTCTCTTTCATATCGTCTGAGATCCCCAAGGACTGGAAAGCTGCCGCAGTCATCCCCCTCTTCAAAGGGGGAGACACCCTGGACCCAAACTGTTACAGACCTATATCCATCCTGCCCTGCCTATCTAAGGTCTTCGAAAGCCAAGTCAACAAACAGGTCACTGACCATCTCGAATCCCACCGTACCTTCTCCGCTGTGGTTTCCGAGCCGGTCACGGGTGCACCTCAGCCACGCTCAAGGTAGTAAACGATATCATAACCGCCATCGATAAAAGACAGTACTGTGCAGCCGTCTTCATCGACCTTGCCAAGGCTTTCGACTCGGTCAATCACCATATTCTTATCGGCAGACTCAGTAGCCTCGGTTTTTCGGATGACTGCCTTGCCTGGTTCACCAATTACTTTGCAGACAGAGTTCAGTGTGTCAAATCGGAGGACATGCTGTCCGGTCCTTTGGAAGTCTCTATGGGGGTGCCACAGGGTTCAATCCCCGGCCGACTCTTTTTTCTGTATATATCAATGTTGTTGCTCTTGCTGCGGGCGATTCCCTGATCCACCTCTACGCAGAGCGACACCATTCTATATACTTCCGGCCCAGTCCTTGGACACTATGCTATCTAACCTCCAAACGAGCTTCATTGCCATACAACACTCCTTCCGTGGCCTCAACTGCTCTTAAACGCTAGTAAAACCAAATGCATGCTTTTCAACCGTTCGCTGCCTGCTCCCTTACGCCTGACCAGCATCACCACCCTGGATGGTTCCAACCTTGTGTATGTGGACATCTATAAGTACCTAGGTGTCTGGCTAGACTGTAAACTCTCTTCCAGACTCATATCAAACATCTCCAATCGAATATCAAATCAAGAGTCGGCTTTTCTATTCCGCAACAAAGCCTCCCTTCACTCACGCCGCCAAACTTACCCTAGTAAAACTGACTATCCTACCGATCCTCGACTTCGGCGATGTCATCTACAAAATTGCTTCCAACACTCTACTCAGCAAACTGAATGCAGTTTATCACAGTGCCATCCGTTTTGTCACTAAAGCACCTTATACCACCCACCACTGCGACTTGTACGCTCTAGTCGGCTGGCCCTCGCTACATATTCGTCGCCAGACCCACTGGCTCCAGGACATCTACAAGTCCATGCTAGGTAAAGCTCCGCCTTATCTCAGTTCACTGGTCACGATGGCAACACCCATCCGTAGCACGCGCTCCAGCAGGTGTATCTCACTGATCATCCCTAAAGCCAACACCTCATTTGGCCGCCTTTCGTTCCAGTTCTCTGCTGCCTGTGACTGGAACAATTGCAAAAATCGCTGAAGTTGGAGACTTTATCTCCTCACCAACTTCAAACATCTGCTATCTGAGCAGCTACCCAATCGCTGCAGCTGTACATAGTCTATCGGGAAATAGCACACCGATTTTTACCTACCTCATCCCCATACTGTTTTTATTTATTTACTTTTCTGCTCTTTTGCACACCAATATCTCTACCTGTACATGACCATCTGATCATTTATCACTCCAGTGTTAATCTGCAAAATTGTAATTATTCGCCTACCCCATGCCTTTTGCACACAATGTATATAGACTCCCCTTTTTTCCTACTGTGTTATTGACTTGTTAATTGTTTACTCCATGTGTAACTCTGTGTTGTCTGTTCACACTGCTATGCTTTATCTTGGCCAGGTCGCAGTTGCAAATGAGAACTTGTTCTCAACTAGCCTACCTGGTTAAATAAAGGTGAAATAAAAAAATAAAACATTTTAAAAAATAGCTAGCTAATGGCTGAAGTTATTTGTGTACAAACCTACAACAAATATAGCTAGCTATCTTTCGTTGCCTGTTCATTAGCTAGCTACCCATCTAGATTTCAGCTGTCCAGTGTTAGCTAGCTAGCTACAGAGGTTAGCTGCTTGATTTTGGACAAGCAGGCTAATGTTAGCTAACAGCATGCTGATATGCTGTTGCCGAGCAACCGAGTTACTGACCTGGTTAAATAGAACTCTGAAATTGTCAGAAATGCTACAAAAAGGTGCTAGAAAAATGCTACATCGCTGTTTCTTAAAAAACTCAAATGTGCACATGAGAGCGATTTAAATTATATTTAAACATAACTGTTGCCCCTACAAACATCAGTCCAAAAGGAGGGAAGTCTAATGGTCACTTTATGGATGCTGTAGTCTCGTTCTTATCTGACGCATAGATATTGAGCTTGTTCTGGGCAATACGTTTTATTTTTTTCCTAATGCTAACAAAATGCGGTATGTAGTTCTCGGTAATGGATGGACGGCTCATGACGAGAGGCAGGGAGTGTGTTGTATAACTCCAAACAAGGTGATTTGCGAATTTTTATCGATATTGGTGTCATATTGGCTTAGATATGATGGTAGGGAGATTGATTGAGCTTCAATCAATGCCTGTATATCGCCCACAGAATAATAGTGTTTACCTACCTAGCCTCCCATCTTCAAATAAATTCTCCCCTGCCTCCCCTTCAGAAATTACATTCCGATAGCCTTTATGACAGCTATTATATTGCAACCCATTTAGCATATCTGGCTAATGAAAAAAAAACAGCATGTGGCCTTAATGGCCCTGCATAGATTAATTTATCTCATACTAATCATTCAAAGCTATAGAGGGGCGTCTGTGTGTAAGATGAATGGCTCAACAGTGATCAAGCGGTTCCCTGATGAGACAATTAAACCTTCCTTTATAACTTCAAATTAAAGGTCCAATGCAGCCGTTTATATCTTAATAACAAATCATTTCCGACTAACAATTAAGTACCTTACTGTCATTTAAATTAAAATGGTAGAAGGAAACAAAACTAGCTTCTGAGAAGGTTTGGAACTCTTTCTTATTGGTCTATTACCTACACTGAACAAAAATATAAACACAACATGTAAAGTGTTGGTTCCATGTTTCATGAGCTGAAATAAAAGATCCCAGAAATGTTCCATGCACACAGAAAGCTTATTTCTCAGAGATGTTGTACACAAATTTGTTAGTGAGCGTTTCTCCTTTGCCAAGATTATCCATCCACCTGACAGGTGTAGCATATCAATAAGATAATTAAACAGCATGATCATTACACAAGTGCACCTTGTGCTGGGGACAATAAAAGGCCACTGTGCAGTTGTCACACAACACAATGCCACAGAGGGAGTGTGCAAGTTTTGAGGGTGCGACTGCAGGTGTCAGGGATTTCCTCCTCTTCTTCCAAAGAGGAGAGGCGAAAAGGATTAGAGGACCAATATGCGGCGTGGTAAGTGTCCATGGTTCTTTTAATACGTAAATGTACACATGAACACTACAAAACAATAAACATGGAAAACCTAAACAGTCCTATCTGGTGCAAAGACAGAGACAGGAACAATCACCCACAAACACACAGTGAAACCCAGGCTACCTAAGTATGATTCTTAATCAGAGACAACTAATGACACCTGCCTCTGATTGAGAACCATACTAGGCCGAAACATAGAAATACCCCAAAACATAGAATGCGTTCATCCACCTCTGGCCTGCTCGCCTCCCTACCACTGAGGAAGTACAGTTCCCGCTCAGCCCAGTCAAAACTGTTCGCTGCTCTGGCTCCCCAATGGTGGAACAAACTCCCTCACGACGCCAGGACAGCGGAGTCAATCACCACCTTCCGGAGACACCTGAAACCCCACCTCTTTAAGGAATACCTAGGATAGGATAAAGTAATCCTTCTCACCCCCCCTTAAAATATGTAGATGCACTATTGTAAAGTGGCTGTTCCACTGGATGTCATAAGGTGAATGCACCAATTTGTAAGTCGCTCTGGATAAGAGCGTCTGCTAAATGACTTAAATGTAAATGTAAATAGAAAAACAAACATAGACTGCCCACCCAACTCACGCCCTGACCATACTAAATAATGACAAAACAAAGGAAATAAAGGTCAGAACGTGACAGCAGGAATATCCACCAGAGCTGTTGACAGATCATTTAATGTTAATTTCTCTACCATAAGCCGCCTTTAATGTCGTTTTAGAGAATTTGGCAGTATGCCCAATCCAACCAGCCTCACAACCTCAGACCAAGTGTAACAACGCCAGCCCAGGACCTCTTCATCGGCTGAGACCAACCACTCAGACAGTGATGAACTGGAGGAGTATTTATGTTTGTAATAAAGCCCCTTTGTGGGGAAAAACGTATTCTGATTGGCTGCGCATGGCTCCCCAGTCGGTGGGCCTATGTCCTCCCAGGCCCAGCCATGGCTGCGCCCCTGCCCAGTCATGTGAAATCCATAGATTAGGACCTAATGCATTTATTTCAATTTACAGTTAGTATAAGGATATCAGTCACTCAGTAAAATCGTTGAAATTGTTGCATTTATATTTTTGCTCAGTATAATTTACCGCATGGTGATGTCACCATGTTAGGCCAAAACTCCATCCTACCAAAATGTATTTTCAAACATCTCTTACACCAAAAAGGGCATTATCAGCAAGTTCACAATTTCACAGTGTAAACCTCATAGTGTGTATATAAACTCAGCAAAAAAGAAACGTCCCTTTTTCAGGACCCTGTCTTTCGAAGATAATTCATAAAAATCCAAATAACTTCACAGAACTTCCTTCATCTTCCGGCGCAGACAGAGATGGCTGCCTCGCTTTGCGTTTCTAGGAATCTATGCCGTATTTAGTTTTTTGACGTGTTATTTCTTACATTGGTATCCCAGGTAATCTTAAATTTTATGACATACAGTTGGGAGGAAATACTGGATATAAGAGCAACGTCAACTCACCATCATTAAGACCAGGAATACGACTTTCCCGAAGCGGATCCTCTGTTTTGCCCACCACCCAGGACAATGGATCGGATCCCAGCCGGCGAACCAAAACAACGTCGCCATAAAAGGGCCAAACGAAGCGGTCTTCTGGTCAGGCTCCGGAGACGGGCACATCGCGCACCGCTTCCGAGCATACTACTCGCCAATGTCCAGTCTCTTGACAACAAGATTGATGAAATCTGAGCAAGGGTAGCATTCCAGAGAGACATCAGAGACTGTAACGTTCTTTGCTTCACGGAAACATGGCTCACACGAGACACGCTATCGGAGTCGGTACAGCCAGCTGGTTTCTTCACGCATCGCGCTGACAGAAACAAGCATCTTTCTGGTAAGAAGAGGGGCGCGGGGGTATGCCTTATGATTAACGAGACGTGGTGTGATCATAACAACATACAGGTACTCAAGTCCTTCTGTTCACCTGGCTTAGAATTCCTCACCATCAAATGTCGACCAAGAGAATTCGCTTTGATTATAATCACAGCCGCATATATTCCCCCCCAAGCAGACACATTGACGGCCCTGAACAAACTTTATTTGACTCTATGTAAACTGAGGCTACATTCATTGTAGCTGGGGATTTTAACAAGGCTAATCTGAAAACAAGACATCCTAAATTCTATCAGCATATCGATTGTTTAACCAGGGCTGGTAAAACCCTGGATCATTGTTATTCTAACTTCCCTGACTCATATAAGGCCCTCCCCCACCCTCCTTTTGGAAAAGCTGACCACGACTCCATTTTGTTGCTCGCTGCCTATAGACAGAGACTAAAACAGGAAGCTCTCTCGCTCAGGTCTGTTCAACGCTGGTCTGACCAATCTGATTCAACGCTTCAAGATTGCTTCGATCACGTGGATTGGGATATGTTCCGCATTGCGTCAAACAACAACATTGATGAATACGCTGATTCGGTGAGCGAGTTCATTAGCAAGTACATCGGCAATGTTTTACCCACAGCAACTATTAAAACATTCCCAAACCAGAAACCGTGGATTGATGGCAGCATTCGTGCAAAACTGAAAGCACGAACCACTGCTTCCAACCAGGGCAAGGTGACCCGGAAACATGACCGAATACAAACAGTGTAGCTATTCCCTCCGCAAGGTAATCAAACAAGCTAAGTGTCAGCATGGAGACAAAGTAGAGTCACAATTCAACGGCTCAGACACAAGAGGTATGTGGCAGGGTCTACAGTCAATCACGGATTACAAAAAGAAAACCAGCCCCGTCGCGGACCAGGATGTCTTGCTCCCAGAGAGACTAAACAACTTCTTTGCTTGCTTTGAGGACAATACAGTGCCACTGACACGGCCTGCTACCAAAACTGTGGACTCTCCTTCACTGCAGCCGACGTGAGTAAAACATTTAAACGTGTTAACCCTCGCAAGGCTGCAGGCCCAAGGAGCCACCATTGTTCCTGTTCCCAAGCTGAATAAGATAACTGAGCTAACGACTACACTTCCCGTAGCACTCACTTCCATCATCCTGAAGTGCTTTGAGAGACTAGTCAAGGACCATATCACCTCCACCCCTACCTGACACCCCTAGACCCACACCAATTTGCTTACATGCCCCAATAGGTCCACAGGCACGCAATCGCAACCACACTGCACCACTGCCCTAACCCATCTGCACAAGAGGAATACCTATGTCAGATTGCTGTTCATCTACTACAGCTCAGCATTTAACACCATAGTACCCTCCAAACTTGTCATCAAGCTTGAGACCCTAGGTCTCGACCCCGCCCTGTGCAATTGGGTACTGGACTTCTTACGGGCCGCCCCCAGGTGGTGAGAGTAGAGTAACAACATCTCCCGCTGATCCTCAACACTGGGGCCCAATATGGGTGCGTTCTGAGCCCTCTCCTGTACTCCTGTTCACCCACCACCATTGGCCAGCCTCAGGAGC
>NC_060178.1:52591538-52594303 GCF_021184085.1 Oncorhynchus gorbuscha
ACTCTGAAATATAATTACAATGTCTATACATTTCAGCTGTTTCCAAAAACATTGCTATGGAGTGCTGACTCAACAAGACAATTCTGTTTACACTGCCCTGCTTGGAGGGGGGCAACTATCGAGACAATTCTGTTTACACTGCCCTGCTTGAGGCAAATATCAGACAATTCTGTTTACACTGCCCTGCTTGGAGGGGGCAACTATCGAGACAATTCTGTTTACACTGCCCTGCTTGGAGGGGGCAACTATCGAGCGAAAGTCGTGCGCTACCTTGTAAGGAAAACAACAAGGCAATGCGAGCCCCAGCCAAAACATGCTCATTCGTGCAAGACTGCACAAATATCTGCATCCTTGGTCTGTGCAAACATTGGTGAAGTGCTTGGGCTCCTCCTCGAAGAGACGTGAAGAGAGAAGTTTGCCCGGCTCAGTAAAGCCTCCAACATAATGTCGTTCTGACCTTCTGACAGGCACGAGTGGCAGCCCCAACCCCAAAATGGGGGGGGCACACGTGGGAGTGTGGCAGAGTCAGGTTGGAGACCTGATGCCACTCCTCGTGCTTACCAGAAGAAGTGCAGTAGTGGTCAGGCACCGTGTTATGCGGTCAAGCGCACGGTGTCGCCATATCGCGCTCATTGCCACGGTGGGGCTATAGGCCAGCCCCCACAAGTGCCATGTGAGAATAGGCATCCAGCCAGGGTGTGTTGTGCCAGTCCAGCGTGTTTGGCCTCCAGTACACCGTTTGGCACAGGGTATCCTGCGCCGGCCCTTCGTGGCTGTGTCTCCGAAGCGCTGGGAGGGTGCAGCGCTTCCTATGCCTGCGCCTGCCGCAGCCGTGCAGTCGTGGGTATTGAGCCTAAGGGAGAGGTGCGAGAGGTATGCACCAGATCTCCAGTGCTCCCCCACAGCCCGGTTCAACATGTGCCTGCACTCTGACAGTCCGGGCTAAAATGGTGATCCAGCCGGGAGGAGGGTGCCAAGGCTGCACACCAGGCTCCAGTGCTCCCCCACAGCCCGGTCCATCCGGGTGCCTCCTCAAGCACCAGGCCTCTGTGGGTCTCCCCAGGCTGGTGGGTCCTGTGGCAGCCGCACGCACCAGGCTGTCTCTCCGTCTCCTCCCTCCAGGTCCGCCCATCTGTCCTGAGCTGCCAGAGCCGCCCGTCTGTCCTGAGCTGCCAGAGCCGCTCGTCTGTCCTGATTTGCCAGAGCCGCCCGTCTGTCCTGAGCTGCCAGAGCCGCTCGTCTGCCCTGAGCTGCCAGAGCCGCCCGTCAGTCAGGAGCTGTCAGAGCCCGTTCTTCACTCCGTTAGCTGCCGGAGTCTCTCATCTATTCGGGACCCGCTGCAAGGGTCCCCAGTCCAAGGTCGACGGTGAGGGTCGCTGATCTAAAGGCTCCACTGAAGCGGGCAAAGAAGCGGGCAAAGAAGCGGGCAAAGACTATGGTGAAGTGGGGTCCACGTCCCGCGCCAGAGCCCCCACCGCGGACAGACCCACACCCAGACCCTCGCCTATAGGTTCAGGTTTTGCACCTTTGGGGGGTGGGGGGTACTATCATACTACCATTTCAGTCTAATTTTAGACATCCATTTCATTGAAACGATCCATTGGCTCTTCAAAGGAGCAATACCCCCATTCACTCGGTGGCGAAAAGCCATTGCGCACGCATGTGCGTTCAACATCTGCATGTGGTAGGCTAAACCAGTAAGGCTCGACCTCCAAGCGTCACTTTCTACGGGATGTATGGCTGCATCTCTTTTGGAAGGTGTGGGATTGACTCTGCTCCTCACTCTGTTTGAAGTGTAACCGTGATGCGTGTGTTCATTTTTTCTCAGTAAATTGGCTACTGGTTTTGCTTTCGCTAAAACATGCGTCAATGTCGCTACATTTCTACGGATTAATGCATACGCAAAATATTGATACGTTGAACACAACGTGAATATGGATTTTATCTTTGTTTCCAATACTTTTTATATTTAATGATTGATTACGCAGTGTCCTGCCATGGAAATCTCCAACCATACATGTACGTTTTTATAAGTTGTCGTTGTTTTGACTTACATTGTTTTTTGAAGGGATAATACATTTTACAGTCACAGTAACCTACATTATAAAACTTCTGGTAAAATGTCACTTGTTACTACTGCTGCTATTTATTTGAGCTTGACATATAACCAACATCTAATATATTTTGACATATTAAACAATTTATGATTATTTTACAAATTCTCGTTAGTTGAAATATTATATTTGAATATACATTTATCAATTCATATATATTTTAAATATTTCATGTTTTACTCTAGAGGTGTTTGCATTGAAAATGAGAAACATTGTGTCCTATACCTGGGTGTGCATAGTTAAACGACACAGAAAACAACCAAATCAACTCTAAGGCTGTATTTGTATATTTCTCATAAAGGAATGTACCTTGAACTATGACAGTGTTGTCATAAGAATACTTCAACATGCACTGTAATGGTATACCTTTTTACATAATTACACATGATCTCAGGGCGGATTAATGATGCAGCATTCATATGAGACACCTCACGTTTCTATAATGGAGAGCATGCCAGAGTAGCAGGTGAAATAAGTCAGAGATGGGGGCTTCTGATAAATCGGACTTCATGAAAATAATTATATAAATCTCAGAGATTTTTAATTGTTCAGCTGTAATGACCCTGTCATTGGGACCACCCATACGTAGAATGTATGCACACATGACTGTAAGTCGCTTTGGATAAAAGCGTCTGCTAAATGGCATATATT
>NC_060178.1:52594403-52599408 GCF_021184085.1 Oncorhynchus gorbuscha
GCACCATAACGTGTTGAAATCTCCAAAGTCTTGTCATAATCCCCACACTGAGAAGGAGATCAGGATAAAAAGATCTCGACTTTTAAGACTTTTAAGACTTTAAGAATACAATGAATATATTCCTCTGATTTGTGACTTTGTGATTTAATCTGAACAAGTGGAATGTTTGTAGCGGTTTAATCTTTAGCCAAATTATTTCATTTATTTCATATTAAAGATCATAACACTTCCGAATGTACATGATTCATACAAGAGCATACTATATGAATCACCAACTCAACGTCCATGCAATTTTTTGCCAGTCTAATACTTCTTCTCATGTTGTACGGTACGTCCCAAATAGCAGCCTTTACAGTGCACTACTTTCGAGCAGAGCCCTGGTCAGAATAAGTGGACTATGAAGAGAATAGGGTGCCATTTCAGATCACAGAGTAGGTCATATTTATATGGATTCTCATTAACCTTCTTCTCACGGGAGAACGTGTGTGTGTGTGTGTGTGTGTGTGTGTGTGTGTGTGTGTGTGTGTGTGTGTGTGTGTGTGTGTGTGTGTGTGTGTGTGTGTGTGTGTGTGTGTGTGTGTGTGTGTGTGTGTTGTGTGTGTGTGTGTTGTGTGTGTGTCTGTGTGTGTGTGTTCTGTGTGTGTTCTGCTGTGTGTGTGTGTTCTGTGTGTGTGTGTGTTCTGTGTGTGTGTGTTCTGTGTGTGTTGTGTTCTGTGTGTGTGTGTTCTCTGTGTGTGTGCTCTGTGTTCTGTGTGTGTGTGTGTTCTGTGTGTGTGTGTGTTCTGTGTGTGTGTGTGTGTTCTGTGTGTGTGTGTGTGTTCTGTGTGTGTGTGTGTTCTGTGTGTGTGTGTGTGTGTGTCGACACTGAGAGTCAGTCTCCACTGTGTCTCTAAGCCGACAGCCGTTTTCAAAAAGTGTCATTTTCATAAGTACTGTCTAGGAGGGCAGCTTTCATATCCCTGTGTCTCCATGAAGGAGAAACACCCCATTAATTATCAGCAATCTGCCTCTGGTGAGGTCAGGTAAAGTTTGTGAAATAAACACAAGCAGTTATGCTTCTTCACTTATAATCCAGATGATAAGCAACAAAACATTCAATCAGCTGAACACTGTAAGACCTTAGTTCTTCTTAAGTTTCTGTTCTGATCCTATTGGAAAGTCTATATATCCCATGACATATACAGTCCCGGTCAAAACTTTGGACACACCTAGTCATTTTGTCTTTATTTTTTAAATGTTCTACATTGTAGAATAATACCGAAGACATCACAACTATGAAATAACACATATGGAGTCATGTAGTAACCAAAAAAGTGTTAAACAAATCAACATATACTGTATCTTGTATTAAAGATTACATTAAAGTAGCCACCTGTTGCCTTGATGACAGCTTTGCACACTCTTGGCATTCTCTCAACCAGCTTCATGATGTAGTCACCTGGAATGCATTCATTTAATTGGTGTGCCTTGTTAAAAGTTAATTTTATGGAATTTCTTTCCTTCTTAATGCGTTTGAGCCAATCAGTTGTGTTGTGGCAAAGTAGAGGTGGTTTACAGAAGCTAGCCCTATTTGGTAAAAGACCAAGTCCATATTATGGCAAGAACAGCTCAAATAAGCAAAGAGAAACGGCAGTCCATCATTACATTAAGTTATGAAGGTCCGTCAATCCGGCAAATTTCAAGAACTTTGAACGTTTCTTCAAGTGCAGTCGCATAAACCATCAAGCGCTATGATGAAACTGGCTCTCATGAGGACCTCCACAGGAAAGGAAGACCCAGAGTTACCTCTGCTGCAGAGTACAAGTTCATTAGAGTTAACTACACCTCAGATTGCAGCCCAAATAAATGCTTTACAAAGTTCAAGTAACAAATGCATCTCAACATGGACTGTTCAGAGGAGACCGCGTGAAATCAGGCCTTCATGGTCAAATTGCTGCAAAGAAATCACTACTAAAGGACACCAATTATAAGAAGAGACTTGCTTGGGCCAAGAATCACGAGCACTGGACATTAGACCAGTGGAAATTTGTCCTTTGGTCTGATGAGCCCAAATTTTAGAGTTTTGGTTCCAACCACCGTGTCTTTGTCAGATGCAAAGTAGGTGAACGGATTACCTCCGCATGTGTGGTTCCCACCGTGAAGCATGGAGGAGGAGGTGTGATGGTGTGGAGCTGCTTTGCTGGTGACACTGTCAATGATTTATTTATAATTCAAGGCACACTTAACCAGCATGGCTACCACAGCATTCTGCAGCGATACGCCATCCCATCTGGTTTGCGCCTAGTGGGACTATCATTTGTTTTTCAACAGGACAATGACCCAAAACACACCTCCAGGCTATGTAAGGGCTATTTGACCAAGGAGAGTGATGGAGTGCTGCATCAGATGACCTGGCCTCCACAATCACTCAAGCTCAACCCAATTGAGATGGTTTGGGATGAGTTGGACAGGAGAGTGAAGGAAAAGCAGCCAACAAGTGCTCAGAATATGTGGAAACTCCTTCAAGACTGTTGGAAAAGCATTCCTCATGAAGCTGGTTGAGAGAATGCCAAGAGTGTGCAAAGCTGTCATAAAGGCAAAGGGTGGCTACTTTAAACAATCTCAAATAAAATGTGTGTAATGATCTTCGTCTGCTGTTAGAAGAGAGGCAGACCGAAATGCAGCGTGTAGGTTACTCATGACCTTTAATAAAGATAAAGCGGTACATGAAATAATTGAAAATACAAAACAACAAACGAGTGAAACTAATACAGCCTATCTGGTGACTAACACAAAGACAGGTACAATCGCCCACGCAAATACAACGCGCACTCAGGCTGCCTAAATACGGTTCCCAATCCGGAGACAACTAGAATCAGCTGACTCCAATTAGGAATCGCCTCAGGCAGCCAAGCCTAACTAGACACACCCCTAATAATACACACTCCCAATTAATACAAACCCCAATACGAAATACAACATATAAACCCATGTCACACCCTGGCCTACTCCAAACATATAACAAAAACACAAGATACAATGACCAAGGCGTGACAATGTGTTTATTTGTTTAACACGTTATTAAGGTTACTACATGATTCCATGTGTGTTATTTCGTAGTTTTGATGTCTTCCCCATTATTCTAAAAATTTAGAAAATTGTAAAATAAAGAAAAACCTTCAATTGGTAGGTGTGTCCAAACTGTCACGCCTTGGTCATTGTATTTTGTGTTTTTGTTATATGTTTGGGTAGTCCAGGGTGTGACATGGGTTTATATGTTGTTTTCGTATTGGGGTTTGTATTATTTGGGATCACGGCTGATTCGGGGTGTGGTATAGGCTTGGCTGCCTGAGGCGATTCCTAATCAGTCAGGTGATTCTCGTTGTCTTGGATTGGGAACCGTATTTAGGCAGCCTTAGTTTCGCTTTGTAGTTCGTGGGTGATTGTTCCTGTCTTTGTGTTTTTTCACCAGATAGGCTGTAATAGGTTTCACGTTCCGTTTGTTGTTTTTGTATATGTTATAGTTATTTCATGTTACGCTCTTCAGTCATTAAAGTCATGAAGAAACACGCTGCGTTTCGGTCCGACTCTCTTTCGACAAACGAAGAACGCCGTTACACAAACTTTTAACTGGTACTTTACTGTATATTTATATATTTATACTCCGGACCCTGAAGTCCAAATAGTTCCATATTTCTTTTTAGATTTGTGTGTATTGTTGTGTATTGTTAGATTCAGCTGCCTCTAATTGGGAACCACATTAACACCAACATAGAAATAGCACCAACATAGAAATATCTATACTAGATCACCCCCTAGTCAAGCCCTGGCCTACTACACCACAGAGAACTAAGGGCTCTCTATGGTCAGGGCGTGACAAAAGGACATGCCTGAGTTACTTGGTTCATTTAGTCCATGGTGGAGTAGTGCATTGGTGATGCTGGCTGTGAAGAGGGAACGGTTAATCCATTGAACATCGCTCTCTGGCATGAAGACAAGGTTTATCTCACGTGGGTTACGGTAGTTCACTGGGCGTGTCTCACGTGGGTTACGGTAGTTCACTGGGCGTATCTCACGTGGGTTACGGTAGTTCACTGGGCGTGTCTCACGTGGGTTACGGTAGTTCACTGGGCGTATCTCACGTGGGTTACGGTAGTTCACTGGGCGTGTCTCACGTGGGTTACGGTAGTTCACTGGGCGTATCTCACGTGGGTTACGGTAGTTCACTGGGCGTGTCTCACGTGGGTTACGGTAGTTCACTGGGCGTATCTCACGTGGGTTACGGTAGTTCACTGGGCGTGTCTCACGTGGGTTACGGTAGTTCACTGGGCGTATCTCACGTGGGTTACGGTAGTTCACTGGGCGTGTCTCACGTGGGTTACGGTAGTTCACTGGGCGTATCTCACGTGGGTTACGGTAGTTCACTGGGCGTGTCTCACGTGGGTTACGGTAGTTCACTGGGCGTATCTCACGTGGGTTACGGTAGTTCACTGGGCGTGTCTCACGTGGGTTACGGTAGTTCACTGGGCGTATCTCACGTGGGTTACGGTAGTTCACTGGGCGTGTCTCACGTGGGTTACGGTAGTTCACTGGGCGTATCTCACGTGGGTTACGGTAGTTCACTGGGCGTATCTCACGTGGGTTACGGTAGTTCACTGGGCGTGTCTCACGTGGGTTACGGTAGTTCACTGGGCGTATCTCACGTGGGTTACGGTAGTTCACTGGGCGTATCTCACGTGGGTTACGGTAGTTCACTGGGCGTATCTCACGTGGGTTACGGTAGTTCACTGGGCGTATCTCACGTGGGTTACGGTAGTTCACTGGGCGTGTCTCACGTGGGTTACGGTAGTTCACTGGGCGTATCTCACGTGGGTTACGGTAGTTCACTGGGCGTATCTCACGTGGGTTACGGTAGTTCACTGGGCGTATCTCACGTGGGTTACGGTAGTTCACTGGGCGTGTCTCACGTGGGTTACGGTAGTTCACTGGGCGTATCTCACGTGGGTTACGGTAGTTCACTGGGCGT
>NC_060178.1:52599508-52605794 GCF_021184085.1 Oncorhynchus gorbuscha
TTTTAAGGGGGAGGGGGTGAGAAGGATTACTTTATCCTATCCTAGGTGTTCCTTAAAGAGGTGGGGTTTCAGGTGTCTCCGGAAGGTGGTGATTGACTCCGCTGTCCTGGCGTCGTGAGGGAGTTTGTTCCACCATTGGGGAGCCAGAGCAGCGAACAGTTTTGACTGAGCTGAGCGGGAACTGTACTTCCTCAGTGGTAGGGAGGCGAGCAGGCCAGAGGTGGATGAACGCAGTGCCCTTATTTGGGTGTAGGGCCTGATCAGAGCCTGGAGGTACTGAGGTGCCGTTCCCCTCACAGCTCCGTAGGCAAGCACCATGGTCTTGTAGCGGATGCGAGCTTCAACTGGAAGCCAGTGGAGAGAGCGGAGGAGCGGGGTGACGTGAGAGAACTTGGGAAGGTTGAACACTCAGACGGGCTGCGGCGTTCTGGATGAGTTGTAGGGGTTTTAATGGCACAGGCAGGGAGCCCAGCCAACAGCGAGTTGCAGTAATCCAGACGGGAGATGACAAGTGCCTGGATTAGGACCTGCGCCGCTTCCTGTGTGAGGCAGGGTCGTACTCTCTGCGGATGTTGTAGAGCATGAACCTACAGGAACGGGCCACCGCCTTGATGTTAGTTGAGAACGACAGTTTGTTGTCCAGGATCACGCCAAGGTTCTTAGCGCTCTGGGAGGAGGACACAATGGAGTTGTCAACCGTGATGGCGAGATCATGGAACGGGCAGTCCTTCCCCAGGAGGAAGAGCAGCTCCGTCTTGCCGAAGTTCAGCTTGAGGTGGTGATCCGTCATCCACACTGATATGTCTGCCAGACATGCAGATATGCGATTCCCCAACCTGGTCATCAGAAGGGTGAAAGGAGAAGATTAATTGTGTGTCGTCTGCATAGCAATGATAGGAGAGACCATGTGAGGTTATGACAGAGCCAAGTGACTTGGTGTATAGCGAGAATAGGAGAGGGCCTAGAACAGAGCCCTGGGGGACACCAGTGGTGAGAGCGCGTGGTGAGGAGACAGATTCTCGCCACGCCACCTGGTAGGAGCGACCTGTCAGGTAGGACGCAATCCCAAGCGTGGGCCGCGCCGGAGATGCCCAACTCGGAGAGGGTGGAGAGGAGGATCTGATGGTTCACAGTATCGAAGGCAGCCGATAGGTCTAGAAGGATGAGAGCAGAGGAGAGAGAGTTAGCTTTAGCGGTGCGGAGCGCCTCCGTGATACAGAGAAGAGCAGTCTCAGTTGAATGACTAGTCTTGAAACCTGACTGATTTGGATCAAGAAGGTCATTCTGAGAGAGATAGTGGAGAGCTGACCAAGGACGGCACGTTCAAGAGTTTTGGAGAGAAAAGAAAGAAGGGATACTGGTCTGTAGTTGTTGACATCGGAGGGATCGAGTGTAGGTTTTTTCAGAAGGGGTGCAACTCTCGCTCTCTTGAAGACGGAAGGGACGTAGCCAGCGGTCAGGGATAAGTTGATGAGCGAGGTGAGGTAAGGGAGAAGGTCTCCGGAAATGGTCTGGAGAAGAGAGGAGGGGATAGGGTCGAGCGGGCAGGTTGTTGGGCGGCCGGCCGTTACAAGACGCGAGATTTCATCTGGAGAGAGAGGGAGAAAGAGGTCAGAGCACAGGGTAGGGCAGTGTGAGCAGAACCAGCGGTGTTGTTTGACTTAGCAAACGAGGATCGGATGTCGTCGATCTTCTTTTCAAAATGGTTGACGAAGTCATCTGCAGAGAGGGAGGGGGGGGGAAGGAGGAGGATTCAGGAGGGAGGAGAATGTGGCAAAGAGCTTCCTAGGGTTAGAGGCAGATGCTTGGAATTTAGAGTGGTAGAAAGTGGCTTTAGCAGCAGAGACAGAGGAGGAAAATGTAGAGAGGAGGGAGTGAAAGGATGCCAGGTCCGCAGGGAGGCGAGTTTTCCTCCATTTCCGCTCGGCCTTCCGGAGCCCTGTTCTGTGAGCTCGCATTGAGTCGTCAAGCCACGGAGCGGGAGGGGAGGACCGAGCCGGCCTGGAAGATAGGGGACATAGAGAGTCAAAGGATGCAGAAAGGGAGGAGAGGAGGGTTGAGGAGGCAGAATCAGGAGATAGGTTGGAGAAGGTTTGAGCAGAGGGAAGAGATGATAGGATGGAAGAGGAGAGAGTAGCGGGGGAGAGAGAGCGAAGGTTGGGACGGCGCGATACCATCCGAGTAGGGGCAGTGTGGGAAGTGTTGGATGAGAGCGAGAGGGAAAAGGATACAAGGTAGTGGTCACTAGTTAAACTAGTTAAACACATTTTTACTCCTGAACTTTAGGCTTGCAATAACTAAGGGGTTGAATACTTATTGGCTCAAGACATTTCAGCTTTTAAAAAACGATTCATTTGTAGACACTTCAATTGAATTCCACTTTGACTTTATGTGTAGGCCAGTGACAAAAAAAACCTAAATGTAATCCATTTTAAATTCAGGCTGTAGCACAAGAAAATGTGAAAAAAACGTTAAGGGGTGTAAATACTTTATGAAGGCACTGTAGATTAGAGGATGAAGCTTCATTAGCATCTAGCTCATTACCCCATCTCCTGTCCCAGACCAGACAGTGGGCTACACCACACGGGATAAGTCAGTAATTACACTGCCTGTTTCGTCTATAGGGACTAGATCTGTTTGTATTTTATTTATGGTAATTACAATTATGCAAATGGAGGTTATGGAATTACAAGCTGTGTTTACCAGCGAGCGGCTGGGAGACAAAATGATGAGGTCATGTTACCTCTACGTTCCCCTGAGTAAGCACATGAACATGTACACACACTACAGCAATGTCATCACAGCTGTGTTTAGAGCATCTACTTTGGCTTTATGAATTTCAACTTAATTTACCTAAATAAAGTTGGTCAATTAATGTGTTCATTGTTTAACTTCCTATTTGGTAGATTTAAGTTATTATAGTGAAACAGACTGTGTTCTCAAGGTAATCATTATACAACTTAATGACATCAGTGTTGTACATTACCCAATAGGGTACAAACTCCCTATGGCGGAGGACGGCCCCTGGTCCAAGCGACGTCCACTTCCCCTCTGTCAGTGCCAGGATGAGGAAGAGGAGGGCGTTTGCTGATAAGGAGCTGGAGAGTGTGATGCTGGAGAGAGAGCTGAGACAGAGAGAGCTGGAGGACATATCAGGTCTCACCCTGCTTCACCCTCGGCCCTGGCAGTGATGCCCGCCTCCCCCCCCCACCACTGCTGCCCACACAAGGACCGTGGGGCATCCACCTACGTGCCTGTGTACAAATACAAACCGGGCCCTGTGCTGTATGAGTGTGACTTCCACTGTTACCAGGAAGAGCTCAAGGCCAGATCAGCAGAAAGCGGTTATAATTATGGTCAGTTCATGTCAAAGTGTAACTCTAACTCTGGGGTTCTGGAACACATGGAGCAAGCCAGGAGAGAGCACTGGAGAGCTGGGAGTGCTCCAGGAAGAGGGAGAGCTGTCGAGAGCCGGTACCCGTGCCCTTACTACAACTACAACAGCGGGGGAGTAGTTATTCTGAAGGCTCAGCTGATCTGGACAAGGATAAGGCCGTGCCAAAATGGGTCAAAGACGATGCAACCGTTCCAATGGCCATCATGCCAAAAATAGCCATCACACACTCTGACTCTCCCTCTGAACCAAAGCATATGTTTCAGGGAGCGGTAGAACCCTACAGACCCAGCAGGTTCCCAGAGCCTCACTTCCTCACACCCAGGGACTGGTCAGCAGGTGGGATTAGGCATCAGGACAGGCCTCGGATCAACTCAATGAAACCCGCAGTGGTGAAGCGGCCATTACCGTTCTCAGTAGAGTCATTGCTTAGGGCCTGAGGAACTCGTGTCCATAAGTGCATTTTCTAACAACATTGGTTACTGTAAAATACATAACTAGTGAAATAATGTATTTAAGAAAATAAGTGTACCCAAATCTATGTCAGTATTTAGTTTTAAAAATGTGCTCAGCATTTTTCAAAGGATTGTAAGACAGTATTTTTAGAGCGCAAGGTACATGTATACAGTGGGATCCAAAATAAATGACACCCTTGATAAAGATGAGCAATAATGACTGTTGTATCAAGTAAATAATAAAGATTCTCTGCTATAATGTGCAGTGGCTTCAGGAAGTGTTCATACCCCTGGACGTTTTCACACTTTCTTGTGTTGCAGCCTGAATTCAAAATGGATTTAATTGTTGTTGTTTTCTCACCCAACACCCCATAATAACAAATATTTTTGTTTGTTTGACCAAATACAGAAATATCTCATTTACATAAGTATTCACACGCTATGACACTCCAAATTGAGCTCAGGTGCATCCAATTTCCTTTGGTCATCCTTGAGATGTCGCCACAACTTGATTGGAGTCCACCTGTGGCCAGTTCAATTGTTTGGACATGATTTTAGAAAGAAACACATCTGTCTAAGTTCCACAGTTGACAGTCTATGTCAGAGCAGAAACTATACTATGAAGTCCAAGGAACTGTCCGTAGATCTCCTAAATATAATTGTGTTGAGGCATATACAGTACCTGGGAAGAGTGTAAAAACCATTTCTAGAGTGTTGAAAAGTTTTCAAGAGCACAGTGATGACCAACAACCCATTGACCACTCGGACAGAACTGCATAGGTCCTTGGCTGACATGGAAGAACCTGCCAGAAGGACAACCATCTCTACAGCACTTAACCAATCTGGGCATTATGGGAGAGTGGCCAGACGGAAGCCAATCCTGATATAAAAGAAACATGACAGCAGGCCTGGAGTTTGCAAAAGGCACGTGATTCTGTGGTCTGATGAGACTATTTGGCCTGAATGCAAAGTGCTATTGTCTGAGAAAACCAGGCACAGCTCATCACCTGTTTAACATGGCAGCATCATGCTATGGGGATGCTTTTCAGCAGCAGGGAATGGGAGACTGGGAAGGATAGAGGGAACAATAAATGGAGCCAAATACAGGCAAATCCTTGACGACAACCTGCTTCAGAGTGCAAACAACCTGGGGGCGTACATTTATTTTCAAACCGTACAATAATCCCAAGCATACAGCCAAAGCAACGTTGGAATGGCTTCAGAACAAGAATGTGAAAGTCCTTAAGTGGCCCAACCAAAGCCCAGATTTGAATCCCATTGAGAATCTTGAAGATAGCCGTTTACCACCCTCCCCTTCTAATTGAACAAAGCTTGAGAAAATCTGCAAGGAAGAATGGGGAGAAAATCGTTTGTTTCAATCACAGTATCCACACTGCCTGCTCCGGTCCTCCCTCTCAGGGCTAACACTGTCAAAATAAACTCTGTGGTGTTCAAAAATCCCTTTAATTCTAAAGAAAACTAACATAGAAAGGAGGACATGGGGAGGCAGGTGGCCTGCAGCTCTGAGAGAGAAAGAACATTAGAAACCAAGAGAAACACCTCCAAGCCTGTTCAACACTTTTCTAGTCCCCTATATACATGTTATAAAATATATGAATACAAAAACAATTGCCTCATTCCATGCCTTTGTTCAAACATAGAACACACACACACACACACACACACACACACACACACACACACACACACACACACACACACACACACACACACACACACACACACACACACACACACTCAGATCAGACAGAGACAGAGAGACAGGATGGGGAGGGGCTGGTGCCAGCAATACCTACCCAGCAAACCAACATTTTTTCTACTGTATGAATGTTCCCTGAACATTCATTATGTTATGCAAATGTTCTCCTAACACAAAAACTATCCAGTTGTCTATATGATTATAGATTGTATATAAAACATTCGCCTGATGTAGCAAGAACCTTTGGAAACGTTGCTCTCACATTTTGTTGTGGCGGTATGCTATAAAACATTACTGGTACATTGTGTTATTACATTACCTGGAAGACTAATGAGAACATTTGGGCAATGTTCTGTGGTGGTTGATACAGATGTCGTGCACAACCTTCCAAGGATATTTCGTTTAAACATTTTCTGAAAGAAATGTTGGGATTTTATCATCCTATTGTTAGACAAAGCCCTAACTACAACTAGAATCTTGGGAATCTTCGCTAATGTTCTGTGAATGTCCCAGGTTTGCTGGGTAGGCAACATACGCTGTTCTTTATGCTACGCTAAGCTTGTCGCTACTTGGGTTTGTTTCAACCCGCAGCTGATCTGCATCCTTCACTATGTTTTCTTTCTTTCTGCTTTCTTGTCCTCCATTGTAACCTGGGCGATATGAAAGCCAGATAGTTTTGACAACTCTGGACTAGCAATACGTAACTGAACGAAGCAT
>NC_060178.1:52605894-52611462 GCF_021184085.1 Oncorhynchus gorbuscha
TACTGAGAAATATTTAACTTTCTCTAGTCACAAGAGTAAAAACATGAATTGGTGCATGAGGCAGAAATAATGCCGTGTGACTTCAGTTTCGCCATCAGCTGGAAGACTGTGTTCCCTTTTCTCAGCGGAGGGAGGGAGACCTTGCAGGCCATGCTCACAAGTAAAACAACAAATGATTTATTTACAGTGTGATTATATACCTACATTAAAAAATATGTATAATTTCAAAATGGTCTGAGAAGAATAACATTGGAAAGGTAATTCAAGCATAGCCAATATGCAGTTATAATGTATTGGGCCAATAGCCTACTGCATTAACCTCATTGCTACATAATTAATGTTGCATAGGCTTACATTAAGTCATTAGCAGTAGATCTTTACTTGCATTTTGACTCAGGAAGTGACCTTCACCCAGAAAAGGTTGGTGACCACCGATTTAGATGACTGCCTTATTTATATGGCTTAATAAGGTTTCAAGAAGGGAAATGTTTAGAATTTGCTGTTCTTGTGGCATTTTGTTACCGTTTTAAACATTGAGGTAAATCAAAGAGAATATGTTCGTAGATTGAAAGTTAAATAAATGTTTAACACCAAGACCTATTTTAATTAGCAGCCATACAATTGGTGAACGTTTTTTGATAGAGTCAACGTGAATATAGCTATTGAGTAGGCCAGGTCAGACAATCTATTTTATGGATTGATAACTTTTGAATACGCATTGATAACATGTACAAGTAGGAAATCCAGAGCGAAGTGACGTGTTGTCATCTTGACAAGTATAGGCAAATTATTGGATATTATCATGTGCTTGGTAGACCAGTAATTATGAAGGTTTGCTAACTTGGTTTGCTAACTTGCTCTATCCATTCTGAGGTATACGTTTGACATGGACATTTTGAAGTGGCCTTCCTTTGTAGTCCAAATGACTCAAGTAGATGGCAAGTAATGCAGGCTTAATTAACCCTCATATGTTGAGGGTCGGACTGACCCAGAAAAATAACAATGTATATAGCCTTAGTGAAATGAATGCAAGTTTAAATTCTGATGTTGATTACGCAATTGCAATTCTGAGGTTGCATTCACATATGTGACCCGATTCAGGAACTTGGCGTATGTCGCAAGTCACGAATTCACAGGAGAGCTGTTTGAACGTAAAATATATTTTTTTAATCAAAATGCTTTTTTTTGGCAGAAATGCCCTCTCCACCATGTGAACTTTCATGTGCCTTAATATCAAACTTGTATGCCATCTGTAAATAGGAATGAAATTGTTAAGTTACGAGCCTAGTTGGTTTAGCCACAGAAAAAGTGAGCAACCTTCTCGCTAGCCATGATTGGCTGAGATAATGAGTGGGCTGGAAAAGCCGAGAGATGAGTTTGGATCTGTCTACCATATAGCACGCGTCTGTCTACTGGAATTGGTCAGTATGTTTAGGTAATCAGGTCGAACGCGGCTTTTAAAAAATATATATTGCGTAGTAAAACTGCATAAACCTAAGTTTCAAGTTGAAGTGCACTGTTAGCTAGCTGGCTCACTAGCTAACGTTATGTGTATGCTCTCCACTTTCTGGAGGACCGAGTTTTGAAATCAGTGGAATTTGAGTATGATAGCTTAGGAGGTGGAGGAAACATCAGTCTTGATTACATCGTCAAACTAAGGGCAATTATGCATGGAGACCATGCATCAGACAGGAGACGCGTCTAACCATGATGTTTACTGGTAAGATTTTCAGATATTACACGTCTAATTTTGACAGAAAGTGGTTTGATTTCAAGTATACTGTTAGCTAGCTCACGTTAGCTGACTGGGTCGTTATACACATAAGTGCGCTCTGAACACGAAACAACAGATAGAGCTATAGGGTGAGTAATGATCAGTGAACTGTTCTCTCTCTCTTAGATGGCTGGAAGTAGCCGGCAAGTTTGTACAGAACGGTTGGCTCAACCCTTAAAGAGATGGGTGGGGCTAAGGCTTAAGAGGGTGTGAACAATGCTGAATGGGTGTAAACAAAATAGGGCTCTCCAATATTAGTACCAAAACATTGAAAGACGGTTCTCAAAAGTGAGTTTACAAGATGATAAACTTTCAAAGCATAATTACTTTCCCATTGTTTCCTCAAATGCAGTGTATGATATACCATTTTGTAGCTGTGACTCTCTACTTTTAACTATGTAAAAACAGAAATTCAAATGTTGCTACATAAGACAGAATCCAGGTGGTGAGTCACATATAAGTCCATAAGAAAGATGGACAGATAGCAGATCATGCCGGCAAACCGCAACCAATTTGACCACATCGCATCAGCCTGTCTGCGAGCAGTGAAGCAGCCTCTATAATAAATTAGGAGCAATGGATGTGTGATCATCCATGTGTCCTGATTCTCTCGGTACCCAACAGCTTCTGCTGTCCACATTTCATTGGATTCATCGGGAAACACACCTCACATTCTCTTAAAACCAGCATCTTTGATGCCCTCACTCGTCAAGGGTGAGCCCCGACGGTGTGATTTTTACAACATACATCATTTCCAGGGCCAAGGGTCGAAGAAGGTACTTAAACTTTTTTTGTAAATGGGTCCTGGATGGACGGTCTGTACTGCAGAAGGGCAGTCGGTGGTCTAGTTAGGCCCTGACCGCTACATGCAATGTTGCTATGGGATACAAGGTTAGTATCATTGAGATCCTATTAAATTACAAGAGGGGAAATGTCAAGCATTAAAGTTACAGAAATGGGCAAAAGAAATGGCAACATTCTTGGTCGGGGAGAAATATAAAACCAGGGTAATTGGAATGAATGGCAGTAGAGGCTTAGGGGATGCATGTCCTGCTTTTACTTATGCAGGAAAATAAAAGTAAGGCATGTTATGCATCAGAAAATATCTAATAGAATTATAGTCAACCTAAAATATTGTGATATAATTATAAATACAGCTTATATGGGTTTTCAACACATTTACAGTATAAATAGCCTCTAAAATATATGTAAACAGATCATAAATGTCTCAGATTTAGTTTTATTGGAAGGCTACGAGTGCTGTTACAATTGAGTGCTATTACAATTGGAAGTTTACATACACCTTAGTCAAATACATTTAAACTCAGTTTTTCACAATTCCTGACATTTAATCCTAGTAACAATTCCGTTTAGGTCAGTTTAGATCACCCTTTATTTTAAGAATGTGAAATGTCACAATAATAGTAGAGAGTGATTTATTTCAGCTTTTTTATTTCTTTTCATCACATTCCCAGTGGGTCAATTAGTATTTGGTAGCATTGTCTTTAAATTGGTTAAATTGGGTCAAACATTTCGGGTGGCCTTCCACAAGCTTCCTCCAATAAATTGGGTGAATTTTGGCCCATTCCTCCTGACAGAGCTGGTGAGTCAGGTTTGTAGGCCTCCTTGCACGCACACACTTTTTCAGTTCGGCCCACACATTTTCTATATGATTCAAGTCAGGGCTTTGTGATGGCCACTCCAATACCCTTGACTTTGTTGTCTTTAAACAATTTTGCCACAACTACAGAATGTACAATGCTTGGGGTCATTGTCCATTTGGAAGACCCATTTGCGACCAAGCTTTAACTGATGTCTTGAGATGTTGCTTCAATATATCTACCTACTTTTCTTCTCTCATGATGCCATCTATTTTGTAAAGTGCACCAGTCCCTCCTGCAGCAAAGCACCCACACAACATGATGCTGCCACACCCGTGCTTCACGGTTGGAATTTTGTTCTTCGGCTTTGCAAGCCTCCCCTTTTTCTCTAAACATAAAGATGGTACAAACGTATTTGTAGCATTACCATTTGTATTTTATATTTATATCCTTGCTCCTTCAATCAGGTCACAAACATAGCCTATGGCATTTCAGCAAATTCTGATTCTAAGAAATGTTTGCAAATGTATTAAAACATAAAACAGAAATACGGTATTTACATAAGTATTCAGACCCTTGGCTATGAGACTTAAAGCTCCATCCTGTTTCCAATGATCATCCTTGAGATGTTTCTACAACTTGATTGGAGTCCACCTGTGGTAAATTCAATTGATTGACATGATTTGGAAAGGCACACACCTGTCTCTATAAGGTCCTGACAGTTGACAGTACATGTCAGAGCAAAACCAAGCCATGAGGTCGAAGGAATTGTCTGTAGAGCTCCGAGACAGGATTATGTCAAGGCACAGATCTGGGGAAGGGTACCAAAATATCTGCAGCATTGAAGGTCCCCAATAAAACAGTTGCTCCATCATTCTTAAAAGTAAGAAGTTTCCAAATCACCAAGACTCTTCCTAGAGCTGGGACGCCTGGCACAAAACTGAGCAATCTGGGGAAGAGGGTCTTGGTCAGGGAGGTGACCAAGAACCCAATGGTCACTCTGGCAGAGCTCTAGAGTTCCCCTGTGGAGATGGGAGAACCTTCCAATTGGACAACCATCTCTGCAGCACTCCACCAATCAGGGGCCTTTATGGTAGAGTGGCCAGACAGAAAGCCACTCTTCAGTAAAAGAGTGATGCTTTTGGCAAACTCTGCTTGGAGTTTGCCAAAAGGCACCTAAGGGTCTGATGAAACCAAGATTGACCCCATTGGTCTGAATGCCAAGCATCACGCCTGAGGAAACCTGGCACCATCCCTATGGTAAAAGCATGGTGGTGGCAGCATCATGCTGTGGATCTTTTTCTTCGGCAGGGACTTGGAGACTAGTGAGGATCGAGGGAAAGATGAACGGAGCAAAGTACAGAGATCCTTAATGAAAACCTGCTCCAGAGCCAGGACCTCAGACTGGGGCAAAGGTTCACCTTCCAACAGGACAACGACCGTAAGCACACAGCCAAGACAATGCAGGAGTCTCTGAACGTAAGTGAGTGGCCAAGCAATAATATATATAATATAATAATAATAATATATGCCATTTAGCAGACGCTTTATCCAAAGCGACTTACAGTCATGTGTGCATACATTCTACGTACATTCTAAGCAAGAGCCTGGACTTGAACCCGATCTAACATCTCTGGAGAGACCTGGAAAATAGCTGTGCGGGCACGTTCTCCATCCAACCTGACAGAGCTTGAGAGCATCTGTAGAGCATCTGTAGAGAAGAATGCGAGAAACTCCCAAAATACAGGTGTACCAAGCTTGTAGCTTCATAACCAAGAAGACTCGAAGATGTAATCGTTGCCACAGGTGCTTCAACAAAGCACTGAGTAAAGAGTCTGAATACTTATGTAAATGTGATATTTCATTTATTTATTTTTTATAAATTAGCAAAACATTTCTAAAACCTGTTTTGCTTTATCATTATGGGGTATTGTGTGTAGATTGATGAGGACAAAAAACAAGTTAATACATTTTAGAATAAGGCTGTCACGTAAACAAAATGTGGGAAAAATCAAGTGGTCTGAATACTTTCCAGTCAGTTAAGTCAGTTAAGAACAAATTCTTATTTACAATGCCAGCCTAGGAACAGTGGGTTAACTGCCTTGTTCAGGGGCAGAACAACATATTTTTACCTTGTCAGCTCTGGGATTCAATCTAACAACCTTCCAGTTACTAGTCCAATGCTCTAATCAC
>NC_060178.1:52611562-52620897 GCF_021184085.1 Oncorhynchus gorbuscha
TATCTCAGACCTGCCTGGTGTGTTCCTTGTTCTTCATGATGCTCTCTGCGCTTTTAACGGACCTCTGAGACTATCACAGTGCAGGTGCATTTATACGGAGACTTGATTACACACAGGTGGATTGTATTTATCATCATTAGTCATTTAGGTCAACATTGGATCATTCAGAGATCCTCACTGAACTTCTGGAGAGAGTTTGCTGCACTGAAAGTGAAGGGGCTGAATAACTTTGCACGCCCAATTTTTCAGTTTTTGATTTGTTAAAAAAGTTTGAAAAATCCAATAAATGTCGTTCCACTTCATGATTGTGTCCCACTTGTTGTTGATTCTTCACAAAAAAAATACAGTTTTATATCTTTATGTTTGAAGCCTGAAATGTGGCAAAAGGTCGCAAAGTTCAAGGGGGCCGAATACTTTCGCAAGGCACTGTATTATCCTTATGCGATTGCTCTATTTAAAAGTACCACATATGTAAAATGTATATATCTAACAGAAAATCTGTGAAAAAACATGTGTCCTCCAAAGATTGGGAGGGGTGGTGGATGGGGTTAATAATTTAAAAAAAACGATAGATTTTTAAGTCATTCCATGTTTGCTTCATGCATTATCTCATCCTGTAAAATAATGTTGTTCATGTTCTTCTCTGTTGACTTGCTGAAAGATGATTCATCTCTTTTGGTTTCGTTGGTAATACTTGCTGTATGAGGCCTTGATCTTTTTGGGCGAGACTATGATCTATTAATTTTTAGGGTACTTCATTTTCAAGCATTACCAGAATTAGGGGGCAGGGAGGAAACTTGCCAGACGTGAACATGGGTAGTACAGTAGTAGCTAGCTAGCTAATGCATTATTGATTCACATCATTGCCCTACTAAACAGAGGAAATTAATAACTTCTTCAGTGGGGTAAGGAAATGTGCAGCCTTTAATTAGTTAACTTGTTCATTTATAACGAAAACATACGATTTTGAGTTGATAGCAAGCAAGCAAACGTTATTATCTTGCTGGCTTTCCATGGGCTGAACAATGCAAGCTAATGTTAGATGCTTCTTGCTAGCCACAAGACCATAACGTTTAACAGGTTGCAGTTGTCTAATACAGGGTTTCACAAACTCTGTCCTGGGGCCCTGCCTGGGTGCACGTTTTGGTTGTTGCCCTAGGACTACACAGCTGATTCAAATAACCAACTCACCATCAAGCTTTGATTACTTGAATCCGGTGTATAGTGCTAGGACAAAAAAAATCTAAAACGTGCACCCAAGGGGGTATCCCAGGACCGAGTTTGGGAATCCCGGGCCTAATATTTCAGTGGTTTTAGTGTATAATGTTTGTTAACGTTTTGAAAATGTGTATGATTTATGCGCCCTATTCATGTCCAAACGGTTTGTGCTGGTTTGTATGTGCGTTTTGTTTATCACATTTCTCGTTCAATTCGAAACGGGGATATCCAACCAGAGTAGGGTGCCGCCTTGAAGTCTGAGCCCTTTCACTGTGGTTGCTTTGTTCCGAAACATCAAAGCAGCCGATCCAGACTATCAAGTCAAGGACGTAGAGAGGCTGATGTTAGCAAGATGATGCAGCCACCACTATGTTTGATACTCAGTAATCTGTAAAAATGTAATTTCTTTACATTTACGTCATTCAGCAGATGTTCTTATTGCTCTTGTGAGTAGCTCTGGATTGGGTTAAGTGCCTTGCTCAAGGACACGTCGACAGATTTTTCACCTCGTCAGCTGGGGATTTGAACCAGGTACCTTTTGGTTGCTGGCCCAACACTGTTAGTTAACCGCTAGGCTACCTGCCTATTTGTATTTATTCTATTTTAGTGCTGTCACGCCTTGGTCATTGTATCTTGTGTTTTTTGTTATATGTTTGGGTAGGCCAGGGTGTGACATGGGTTTATATGTTGTGTTTCGTATTGGGGTTTGTATTAATTGGGATTGTGTATTATTAGGGGTGTGTCTAGTTAGGCTTGGCTGCCTGAGGCGATTCCCAATTGGAGTCAGCTGATTCTGGTTGTCTCGGATTGGGAACCGTATTTAGGTAGCCTGAGTGCGCGTTGTATTTTGTGTTATGCAGGTGAATGAGGACCCAAAAAGCGACTTGGCGAAAACAGAGTTTTTAATCCAGTAAGAAACTTTACAAAACAAAAAGCATAATACTACTCGTAAAGACGAGAACAGACTGGAGACTTGATCGAGAACTGCAGGTTGCCTCGGGAAGGCACTTGAACCTAGCAGACTCAGACACCTGCTCACCACGCAGCATCTGAGGGAAACACGACACGACAGGGCAAAACATAGACACAGCACGGTGAATTATAGATGAGGATCCGACGGGGCAGGAACGGAAAACAAGGAGAGAAATAGGACTCTAATCAGGAAAAGGATGGGAACAGGTGTGGAAGACTAAATGATTAATTAGGGGAATAGGAACAGCTGGGAGCAGGAACGGAACGATAGAGAGAAGAGAGAGCGAGAGAGTGAGAGAGGGAGGGGGAGAGAGAGGGATAGAAAGAGGAAAGAACCTAATAAGACCAGCAGAGGGAAACGAATAGAAGGGGAAGCACAGGGACGAGACATGATAATTAATGACAAAACATGACAGTACCACCCCACTCACCGAGCGCTCCCTGGGCGCACTCGAGGAGGAACTGGCGGCAACGGAGGAAATCATCAATGAGTGAACGGTCCAGCACGCCCCGAGACGGAACCCAACTCCTCTCCTCAGGACCGTAACCCTCCCAATCCACTAAGTATTGCAGTGACCCCGTCCCGAGAACGCATGTCCATGATCTTATGTACCTTGTAAATAGGTGCGCTCGACAAGGACGGGGGGGGGAGGGAAGACGAACGGGGGTGCGAGAAGAAAGGGCTTGACACAGGAGACATGGAAGACAGGATGGACGCGACGAAGATGTCGCGGAAGAAGCAGTCGCACAGCGACAGGATTGACGACCTGGGAGACACGGAACGGACCAATGAAATCAGCGGAGTCAACTTACGAGAAGCTGTCGTAAGAGGAAGGTTGCGAGTGGAAAGCCACACTCTCTGGCCGCAACAATACCTTGGACTCTTAATCCTGCGTTTATTGGCGGCTCTCACAGTCTGTGCCCTGTAGCGGCAAAGTGCAGACCTCACCTCCTCCAGGTGCGCTCACAACGTTGGACAAACGCTGGGCGGAGGGAACGCTGGACTCGGCAAGCTGGGATGAGAACAGAGGAGGCTGGTAACCCAGACTACTCTGAAACGGAGATAACCCGGTAGCAGACGAAGGAAGCGAGTTGTGAGCGTATTCTGCCCAGGGAGCTGTTCTGCCCAAGACGCAGGGTTTCTGAAAAGAAAGGCTGCGTAGAGTATGCGACCAACTACGTCTGATTGGCCTCTCTGCTTGACCGTTAGACTGGGGATGAAACCCGGAAGAGAGACTGACGGACGCACCAATCAAACGACAGAACTCCTCCAAAAACTGTGACGTGAATTGCGGGCCTCTGTCTGAAACGGCGTCTAACGGGAGGCCATGAATTCTGAACACATTCTCGATAATGATTTGTGCCGTCTCCTTAGCGGAAGGAAGTTTAGCGAGGGGAATGAAATGTGCCGCCTTAGAGAACCTATCGACAACCGTAAGAATCACAGTCTTCCCCAAGAGACAAAGGCAGACCGGTAATGAAGTCTAGGGCGATGTGAGACCATGGTCGAGAAGGAATGGGGAGCGGTCTGAGACGACCGGCAGGAGGAGAGTTACCCGACTTAGTCTGCGCGCAGTCCGAACAAGCAGCCACGAAACAGGCGCGTGTCACGCTCCTGAGTCGGCCACCAAAAGCGCTGGCGAATAGACGCAAGAGTGCCTCGAACACCGGGATGACCAGCTAACTTGGCAGAGTGAGCCCACTGAAGAACAGCCAGACGAGTGGAAACAGGAACGAAAAGGAGGTTACTAGGACAAGCGCGCGGCGACGCAGTGTGCGTGAGTGCTTGCTTAACCTGTCTTTCAATTCCCCAGACTGTCAACCCGACAACACGCCCATAAGGAAGAATCCCTCGGGATCAGTAGAAGCCACAGAAGAACTAAACAGACGGGATAAGGCATCAGGCTTGGTGTTCTTGCTACCCGGACGGTAAGAAATCACAAACTCAAAGCGAAAACAACGCCCAACGAGCTTGACGGGCATTAAGTCGTTTGGCAGAACGGATGTACTCAAGGTTCTTATGGTCTGTCCAAACGACAAAAAGGAACGGTCGCCCCCCTCCAACCACTGTCGCCATTCGCCTAGGGCTAAGCGGATGGCGAGCAGTTCACGGTTACCCACATCATAGTTGCGCTCCAGATGGCGACAGGCGTGAGAAAATAAGCGCAAGGATGAACCATATCGTCAGACTGGAAAGCGCTGGGATAGAATGGCTCCCACGCCACCTCTCTGAAGGCCAACTCCCTCGACAATGAATTGTCTAGTGACGTCAGGAGTAACGAGGATAGGAGCGGACGTAAAACGTTCTTTTAGAAGATCAAAAGCTGGGCGGAACCGGACCACTTAAAACACGTCTTGACAGAAGTAAAGAGCTGTGAGAGGGGCAGCAACTTGACCGAAATTACGAATGAAACGCCGAGCAGAAATTAGCGAAACCAAAAAAGCGCTGCAACTCGACACGTGACCTTGGAACGGGCCAATCACTGACAGCTTGGACCTTAGCGGAATCCATCTGAATGCCTTCAGCGGAAATAACGGAACCGAGAAAAGTAACGGAGGAGACATGAAAAGAGCACTTCTCAGCCTTTACGTAGAGACAATTCTCTAAAAGGCGCTGTAGAAGACGCCGAACGTGCTGAACATGAATCTCGAGTGGCGGTGAAAAAATCAGATATCGTCAAGATAGACAAAAACAAAGATGTTCAGCATGTCTCTCAGAACATCATTAACTAATGCCTGAAAACAGCTGGCGCATTGGTGAGACCAAACGCAGAACCCGGTACTCAAAATGCCCTAACGGGAGTGTTAAACGCCGTTTTCCACTCGTCCCCCTCTCTGAGTGCGCACGAGATGGTAAGCGTTACGAAGGTCCAACTTAGTAAAGCACCTGGCTCCCTGCAGAATCTCGAAGGCTGATGACATAAGGGGAAGCGGATAACGATTCTTAACCGTTATGTCATTCAGCCTCGATAATCCACGCAGGGGCGCAGAGTACCGTCCTTCTTCTTAACAAAAAGAACCCCGCCCGGCCGGAGAGGAAGAAGGCACTATGGTACCGCGTCAAGAGACACAGATAAATAATCCTCGAGAGCCTTACGTTCGGGAGCCGACAGAGAGTATAGTCTACCCCGAGGAGGAGTGGTCCCGGAAGGAGATCAATACTACAATCATACGACCGGTGAGGAGGAAGGGAGTTGGCTCGGGGACCGACTGAAGACCGTGCGCAGATCATGATATTCCTCCGGCACTCCTGTCAAATCGCCAGGTTCCTCCTGAGAAGTGGGGACAGAAGAAATGGGAGGGATGGCAGACATTAAGCACTTCACATGACAAGATACGTTTCCAGGATAGGATAGAATTACAAGACCAATTAATAGGAAGGATTATGACATACTAGCCAGGGATGACCCAAAACAACAGGTGTGAAAGGTGAACGAAAAATCAAAAAGAAATAGTCTCACTGTGGTTACCAGATACTGTGAGAGTTAAAGGTAGTGTCTCAAATCTGATACTGGGAAGATGACTACCATCTAAGGCAAACATGGGCGTAGGCTTGTCTAACTGTCTGAAAGGAATGTTATGTTTCCAACCCATGCTTCGTCCATGAAACAGCCCTCAGCCCCAGAGTCAATCAAGGCACTGCATGTAGCACCCGAACCGGTCCAGCGTAGATGGACCGACATAGTAGTACAGGATCTAGATGAAGAGACCTGAGTAGTAGCGCTCACCAGTAGCCCTCCGCTTACTGATGGGCTCTGGGCCTCTTACTGGACATGAATTAACAAAATGTCCATCAAATCCATAATAGAGGCACAGGCGGTTGGTGATCCTCCGTTCCCTCCCTCCTTAGTCGAGATGCGAATCCCTCCCAGCTGCATGGGCTCAGTCTCAGAGCCAGAGGAGGGAGATGGTTGCGATGCGGAGCAGGGAAACACCGTTGATGCGAGCTCTCTTCCACGAGCCTGGTGACGAAGATCTACCCGTCGTTCTATGCGGATGGCAAGAGCAATCAAAGAGTCCACACTGGAGGGAACCTCCCTGAGAGAGAATCTCATCTTTGACCACTGTGTGGAGTCCCTCAGAAAACGAGCGAGCAGCGCCGGCTCGTTCCAGTCACTAGAGGCAGCAAGAGTACGAAACTCTATAGAGTAATCCGTTATGGATCGATCACCTTGGCATAGGGAAGCCAGGGCCCTAGAAGCCTCCCACCAAAAACTGAACGGTCAAAAACCCGAATCATCTCCTCTTTAAAGTTCTGGTAATTGTTAGAACAATCAGCCCTTGCCTCCCAGATAGCTGTGCCCCACTCTCAGGCCCGGCCAGTAAGGGGAGTGAAATGACGTAAGCAACCCGAGCTCTCTCTCTAGAGTATGTGTTGGGTTGAGAGAGAACACAATCTCACACTGGGTGAGAAAGGAGCGGCACTCAGTGGGCTGCCCGGAGTAGCAAGGTGGGTTATTAACCCTAGGTTCTGGAGGCTCGGCAGGCCAGGAAGTAACAGGTGGCACGAGACGAAGACTCTGGAACTGTCCAGAGAGGTCGGAAACCTGAGCGGCCAGGTTCTCACGGCATGGCGAGCAGCAGACAATTCCTGCTCGTGTCTGCCGAGCATGGCTCCTTGGATCTCGACGGCAGTGTTACGAGCCTCTGTAGTCGCTGGGTCCATTCCTTGGTCGGATCCTTCTGTTATGCAGGTGAATGAGGACCCAAAAGCGACTTGGCGAAAACAGAGTTTTTAATCCAGTAAGAAACTTTACAAAACAAAAAGCATAATACTACTCGTAAAGACGAGAACCGACTGGAGACTGGAGACTTGATCGAGAACTGCAGGTTGCCTCGGGAAGCAGATGTGGGAAGACTAAATGATTGATTAGGGGAATAGGAACAGCTGGGAGCAGGAACGGAACGATAGAGAGAAGAGAGAGCGAGAGAGTGAGAGAGGGAGGGGGAGAGAGAGGGATAGAAAGAGGGAAAGAACCTAATAAGACCAGCAGAGGGAAACGAATAGAAGGGGAAGCACAGGGACGAGACATGATAATTAATGACAAAACATGACATTTTGTGGGTGATTGTTCCTGTCTCTGTGTTAGTCACCAGATAGGCTGTAATTAGTTCACGTTCCGTTTGTTGTTTTCTTCTTCAGTTATTTCATGTACCGTATTTATCTTCATTAAAGTCATAAGTAACCTACACGCTGCATAAGTAACCTACATTTCATAAGTAACCTACATTTCGGTCTGACTCTCTTCATTCAACAGACAAACGACGTTACAAGTGCCTTGTTGCAAAGAGGATGCATGTTTAGGACTATTTTAATTCTATACAGGTTCCTTCTTTCCACTCTGTCAATTAGGTTAGTATTGTGGAGTAACTACAATGTTATTGATCCATCCTCAGTTTTCTACTTTCACAGCCATTTAACTCTTTCCACTCTGGAAACTTGAGTTAGGAAGGACACCTGAATATTTGTAGTGACTGGCTATACTGATACACCATCTGTATAATTAATAACTTCACCGTGCTCAAAAGTATATTCAATGTCTGTTTTTTTTTACCCATCTACCAATAGGTGCCCCTCTTTTGTGAGGCATTGAAAAGCCTCCCGGGTCTTTGTGGTTAAATCTGTGCTTGAAATGTAATCCTCGAGTTATGGACCTTACAGATACTTGTATGTGTGGAGTACAGACATGAGGTAGTCATTCGAAAATCATGTTAACTACTATTATTCTCTCTCAGGTACAGTATGAGAGATACAGTAGCTTAGGGAGAGCACAGGACAAAGTAACTGCAAGAAAGAGCTAAGCTATTCACAGCTACATATGCAGCAGCACAACCACATTAGGGTGGAATATTTTCCCGGTATTTTACAAAGATTCCATCCCAAAAATAAATCCCCTTTCTCCCGAGTAACCTGGTATTTCCCACCAAAAAAACGGAAGTCTCATTCAAAAGCATTATAAAGCATAGAAATAGGCCTTGATTTAAAAGGAGCTTTGATCGAAGATTCAAGCCTGATGCTACTGGAGCCTGATGAGCCATACATTACATACATTTTATGAGACCTACATTAAAAGACATTTAATGAGCCCAAGCCCAAAAGTTTATGAGATCATCCAATAGGATAGGCTATATGACACAGGCTACTGCACATTAAGCATGACAAAAAAAACATTAAAGCCCATAGATGTAGCTATATGGTCTCCTGGATAAATAAATGAAACTAGCTCCGGTACGCTAATCTTTCTGATTTATTTGTGTTACTGTATTATATAAACTGGAATTAGGCACATCGTTCAAACCACATTAAAGCAGGGAGAAAATATAAGAATCTGGTGCAGCACATGCGGCATACAAAGTTAAAAGTATAGGCTAGCTAATTATTTGAATTTTGAAATATAATAGGGCCTAGTAGCATAATTAGTAGGCCGATGCATATATGCAGTTCATAATAGTTGTTCTAATGTTATTAGCCTCCTCTTTCTCTATTGTTGCTCAATTATTTCCTCGCTTTCAACAGTTGAATGAAATAAGCTTTTTGTCGTCATCGTTGATGCAGACTGGCTTTCACTTCTCTTCACAACGATTGAATGGTTGTGGATCTGAAGAAATAACTGCAATAGCCTACCGCCATCGAACGTTCACTCTTCTTTCAAACCACCCATGAGTCCTATTGGCTGTTGTATTTAACAGTTCAGCAACAAAAAAGCAGCTCGTGTCCCTCTTTGAAAATTCTATTGGTATAAGAAATGCTCCAAAAATGATGTCCAGCAAGCGATTCTCGTCCAAGAGACAGCGGCTATAAATTAGAAGTTTATTATGCATAACCCATTATTCATTCAGCTAAATATAAGGCCAATACTGCATTGAATGTATTACCTGAAAGAGGTAGGCTAGGACATCTATATATAGGGTTATATGTCAGTCTAGAACAGGGTTATCTAGTTTGGATGCAATTTGAATGGAGTTGATGGAGAGAAAAGCGCTCACGCGTGCAATGATTTAAAGTAACGGTATTTGAGTGAAAGGCTGTTTTAAAACTCTGCAGTTGCCATAAAAAATAAAACAGTTCTTTACTATTAAAAAATAAGGTGACGACGAACGCCAGATTGAGATTATAACGGTTTTCTTCTGGTGAAAGAGAGGCG
>NC_060178.1:52620997-52633692 GCF_021184085.1 Oncorhynchus gorbuscha
TTGGTAAATCTGGTGTTAGGTACTATATTTATTCAATATTATGTGAATCCTACAAATGAAAAGGCCCATTTTGGGTGCAATCAATTAGCTCATTTGAACAACATATTGTAGCCTGAATGCTCATCTTAACTGCAGAAACCATTTCAGAATAATCTGAGATTGTGGGTGTCACGGCTTGCTGAAATGACATGAAACAACCCTGAGGTCATCCCTTCCTCTCCCAAGCCACCAGATCAACCCCTGGCGTCGTGAGGAGTGTTCCAGAAACATCTGGATGTCCTGCACTGCCACACACAGCGCGCCCCTCAAACCTCCCAGCCACACACATCAAAGGGCTGGAATTAACGTATCCGCTACTCCCAACCAGCCAGCCGGCAACACAGGACAAACAGCAAACAAACCCTCACTCCCAAATACCCTGAAAAATACACAGATGCAAAAAGCACACAGACAACCTGCATGCAGCAGTTCAAGCTTTGTATATCTATTCAACAATCAAAAGTTGCGGCAGAATCAAAGTAAGTCTCCCCGTCTCTAGTATCCCTCTATACCTGATCGATGCCGGTCTGTGCATTCCACAGGTGTGTAGGCTACCCCAGGGCAAGGCAGGCTGTCCTCCAGCCCGCTAGTGAGCAGCACATATGTGTTTGCAGCATGTGACACTGACGGGAACAGCCATAGGAATAGGAGATGGGGGAGAACTTAATGTACGGTATGTTTCAATGCCTCCACCACTGCATTTCACCTGAATGCTTAAAAGTTTTAAAAAAGACAAGTTAAAATTACTTATTTTGTCAATAAAGTTTTAACCCCATTTGTATGATTTTTAAATATATCAATCTCAACCATTTATATTTTCCAGTAATGAAGACATGGATGTCTCATATGCAAAATAGTTCAACTTTGAGAACCTTTATCTCTTGAATGTTTTGCCATTCAGGTCCAAAAATGTACATTCTGAGCATTTCTACAATAGGCAAATATGTATGGAAGGTTTCGTTCAAATCAAAAGAGTCAAAAAGGGATTGAATTCAGATGGATTTACCCAGAGGAAAGTGTGTGTGAGTTCTGTTAAGTGCAACTCCAGCACTGTAAAGCCCCACTGGCTGGCTGGGATGTGATGGATCACAGTCACCACACAGGCTGCAGCCAAACACACACACACACACACGGATACAGACACACACACAGCCAGCCAGCCAGATAATCCCTGAAAACACACACACAAACCCACTGCAAAGACAGAATAATTCTAATTAACAGACCACAAACCAGGATGGATTTCCAAGACGTGTACTCAAAGCATGTGCTGACCAGCTGGCAAGTGTCACTGACATTTTCAACCTCTCCCAGACCCAATCTGTAATACCTACATGTTTCAAGCAGACCACCATAGTCCCTGTGCCCAAGAACACCAAGATAACCCGTCTAAATGACAATCGCCCCATAACCCTCACATCTGTAGCCATGAAATGCTTTGAAAGGCTGGTCACGGCTCACATCAAAACAATCATCCTAGACCCATTCCAATTCGCATACCGCCCCAATAGATCCACAGATGACGCAATCTCTATTGCACTCCACACTGCCGTCTCCCACATGGACAAGAGGAACACCTATATGAGAAATCTGTTCATTGACCACAGCTCAGCGTTCAACACCATAGTCCCTTCCAAGCGACGACCCCGGGACTATGTAATATAGATACTTTTGTATATATCGTATATTTCTGCCTAATGTATGTGGACACCTCTTCAAATTAGTGGATTTGGCTATTCCAGCCACACCCATTGCTGACAGGTGTATAGAAATCGAGCACACAGCCATGCAATCTCACAGAACACCCGACCGCAGAGTGCTGAAGCGTGTAGCACGTAACAAGCGCCTGTTCTCGGTTGCAACACTCACTACCAATTTCCAAACTGCCTCTGGAAGCAACTTCAGCACAATAACTGTTTGCCGGGAGCTTCATAAAATGGGGTTTCCATGGCCCGAGAAGCCGCACACAAGCGTAAGATCACCAGGCGCAGTGATGAATCAGAATCAGAATCTGAGTTTGGCGGATTCCAGGAGAATTTTTACCTTCCCCAATGCATAATGCCAACTGTAAAATGGTCTGGGGGTGTTTGTCATGGTCTGGGCTAGGCCCCTTAGTTCCAGTGAAGGGAAATAGTAACGCTGTATAGCATACAATGACATTCTAGACAATTTGGGGAAGGCCCTTTCCTGTTTCAGCATAACAATGACCCCGTGCATAAAGCGAGGTCCATACAGAATTGGTTTGTCGAGATCGGAATAGAAGAACTTGACTGGGCTGCACAGAGCTCTGACCTCAACTCCATTGAACACCTTTGGGATGAATTGGAACGCCGACCGTGAGCCAAGCCTAGTCGCCCAACAATCAGTGCCCGACCCCACTACTGCTTGTGGCTGAATGGAAGCAAGTCCCCGCAGCAATGTTCCAACATCTTCCTAGAAGAGTGGAGGCTGTTATAGCAGCAAAGGGTGAACAAACTCCATATTAATGCCCATGATTTTAGAATGAGATGTTCAGTGAGCAGGTGTCCACATACACTACATGACCAAAAGTATCGACTTCAATTACCTCATACCCCTGCACATCAACTCGGTACTTGTACCCCGTGTATATAGCTAAGTTATCGTTACTCATTGTAACTCATTATGAGTACTTTTCTATTATTTCTCTACTATCTCTCTGCATAGTTGGGAAGGGCCTGTAAGTAAGCATTTCACTGTTAGTCTACACCTGTTGTTTAAAAAGCATGTGACAAATAACATTTGATTCGATGTACACAATATGAACTATGTTCTGTTCTACTGTAAATAACACACACTTGTTATCTCTGGTGTTAACATTGACTTCTGGGCCTCCCGAGTGACGCAGTGGTCTAAGGCACTGTATCGCAGTGCAAGCCGTGCCACTAGAGATCCTGGATCGAGTCAAGACTGTCGCGCACAATTGGCCCAGCGTCGTCCGGGTTAAGGGAGGGTTTGGCCGGCAGGGATGTTCTTGTTCCTTCGCTCACTAGCGACTCCTGTGGCGGGCCGGGCGCAGCGCACGCTGACACGGTCACCAGGTGTACGGTGTATCCTCCGACACATTGGTGCGGCTGGCTTCCGGGTTAAGTGGGCATTGTGTCAAGAAGCAGTGCGACTTGGATGGGTTGTGTTTCGGAGGACGCACGGCTCTCGACCTTCGCCTCTCCTGAATCCGTACGGGAGTTGAAGCGATGGGACAAGACTAACTACCAATTGGAGACCATGAGATTGGGGAGAAAAATGGGTAAACTATTTTTTTTTTTTATAAACATTGACTCCTTTGATGATGCACGCATTGAATGCACAGTAGCAAATCAATGTGCATCTCCATATGAAAGCACCTATCTTAACCCTTAGCCCTGTTAATCCACATCAATCCACTAATGAGCTGAGGGTGAGACTGCCGGACAACATCGAAGCATTGCAGTACATGTCAGTTTTCAATGTGGGAGGAAACTCTAAAGCACAATAAGAGCCCTGGAGAAATGGAAGAAAATAGCCAAACTCCTTGGCTCCTCCCCTGCAGTGATAGACAAGATTGTCCAGAAATGGCGTGCCATCCATCTAAGTAAATGGAATGAGACAAAAACACACTGGGCTTCTGGAGTGAGATTTGGAAGTTCCAGGATGCAGCTGATATCAGCACGTTTCAAGTACTTGCCATGGCTGCTGTGTCTGTGTTGTTCTTGCCACACTTGAATGCTGAAGTCGAGAGAGTATTCAGCCAGATGAGTGTGGTAAAAAGCTAAATTAGAAATCAGATGTGCTTACAGACCCTTAACTCCATCCTGTACATTCGATATGGACTGAAGCTGTCTGGCGAGGCTTGCTATGAGCACCAGCTGCATGATAATGTTTTGTAGCTTTTTGTCACATCAGCTGCTTACTCATTTAAGTCAGCTCCTACAGTTGCTGAACATGCCATAGAGAGCCTTGACCAAAATGACGACGACCCACTCTTTCTGTGAGCCAGCACAGCCTGTGTGTGTGTGGAGGGGGTCTGAAAACAAAAATACAAAAATTAACCTGAATTAGGGCCAGACTAGTTACCATAATTTTCTCACATTAGAAAAAAACTGTCATTGTCTCTTTTTGGTCCATTTAGATTGTTAATGTAGATTGTATACAAAAAGGAGGCTCAGCTGGGAGGAGGCTCAGCTTGCGCAGTGCAGGTCTGGAGGTGGCTGGTTGGCTGGCCAGGCCCCTGCTGCTGTCTTTCTGCACCACTACTCCTCTGCCGCCCATGGGTAGCTAGCTGTCAGCAGCACAGACAGAGCAGGCTCACTGACACGCAGCACAGATCTGCCGAGACAGGCTTGATCAATAGAGGCACACAGGCACACAGGCACACACACACACACACACACACACACACAGTGTTCAGGCTCAAACAAACACACAATGAGAAAGTGGTGTTGTATCCTGGCTAGGAGATGACACACAGGAGACAGTTCCCAGAGCAAAGCTTCAGCTTCCTGTTTTGTACTAAAAAATAGTTTTCCAAACACACACACGGCAAAACAATGCCCTCCTCCTTCAGTCAACCTGCGTCCTTGGGACAGGTGGGTACTGTGTAGTGTAGGGTTCTCCAACCTTTTCTAGCTTGAGAGTTACTTAAAAAATGTTTTAACACGTCACAAGCGACACAGTTTTCTAGATTTCAAATAGGCACATTCTTCTCTTCTGGGTCCTTAGTGTACAAGAGAAAGTAGTGCACTGTCAATATACCTGTTAAATAATGGTTATAATAAACTGGGTGGTACCACATACCACGGGTATGAAAAAACATTTATTTTACTTCTCATATTACATTGGTAACCAGTTTATAATAGCAATAAGGCACCTTGGGGGGGTTTGTGATAAATGGCTAATATACCACGGCTAAGGGCTGTCTCCAGGCACTGCGTGTTGCGTCGGGCTTAAGAACAGCCCTTAGCCGTGGTATATAGGCCATAAACGACACGTCCTCTGGCCTTATTGCTTAAATAAACAACTAAGGGGGGTCATATAAAATCTGTGATTTTGAGTCCATGGCAATGCTTAAATCACAGCAGGAAAAAAAGTGTTTAGGTCTGGAAGTGTGTGATTTCCCTTTAATTCCGCATGTTTGTTCAATTGTGCATCTAGCAGTGCTTTCTAATGTGCCATTCTAGTGATGGTTCTGTACTGATGCTGCTCATTTCATGGCAAAGTTTGCAAATAAATAAATAGATACAAATGATATACTCACTAACGATATGCTTCTGCCAGGCAAGCCTACTCTGCAGTTAACATTTAATTGAGACGGTTTTGGAGAAACTGTTTACACACGGAATGATACGCGTGCACCACACTGACAGACGGGGGCAATATTGCTAAAAATTTATTGGCAGATATTGTGGTAGGTTTGGCTTTTTAAGCCAATAGGGGCTACCCAGGGATGGGATAATGTCAATGTTGCTTTGATTAAATAGTAGCTGGGAGCTTTGCAGTGTCTGAAACTTGTGAGATTTATTTGTGACAGTTTGTGGTGGAACACGTGAAAAACTGCATGTACTTTCAGAATTGTTTGGCGACCTACTCATAGGTGGGCTGCGAGCTATTGGTAGCTCGCGATCCACCTGTTGGAGACCCCTGGTGTAGTGGTATGTGGCTATTTCACACAATACCAGATCCTTGACTGTTGTACAGGCCTCATATGAAGGGAGTATAGTATCTCAACACCAGTTGGTTTGTTTCAGGTCCTTTCATGTTTACAGCTAGTTTTCCACTACAGAACAAAACACCACTCACAAGGAAGTTACTAGCTATGGGTTACAGTAAGATATCGTCACCATTTGCTGCAAGACAAACACCAGTTTAACCACAGGGTCATGTTTTTGGACGCCAGTTATACCCTCAAGCCAACACAAACAATGCCATCCCTATAAACAAACAAGTAGGTAAAGCAATAGGGATTTGAATTGCCAGGGACGTCACAATACAATATTATCACAATACTTAGGTGCCGATATGAAGTGTATTGCAATTCTCACAAATCTATATGGTTTGCAACTTGACAGCAAACATATTGCTTCACTATACAGTAGGTTTTCTGCAAAGAGAATAGAGAGCATGAGAAAATGTGTTGAGTAGGAATGGAAATTAAAGTGCTGCAAACATGTTGAGTCACTATTTAAAAAGAACATGGAGGACAAGCCATATGACTAAAAATACTGGAGCTTTGGGGAAGGTACAGCAGACTAGTGCTAGCTAACACATTGTTTTTTTGGTGGGGGGGGTGGAGTTTTACAAATCGAGAGTACAAAATAATAACGGATAAAATCAACAATTTAAAAAATATATATATATTAATATTATTATTGAATATTAATTTATCTATCATAAGCCGCCTCCAATGTCGTTTTAGAGAATTTGGCAGTACGTCCAACTGGCCTCACAACCGCAGACCATGTGTGTGGCGTTATGTGGGTGAGCGGTTTTCTGATGTCAACGTTGTGAACAGAGTGCCCCATATTGGAGGTGGGGTTATGGTATGGGCAGGCATAAGCTACGGACAACGAACACCATTGCATTTTATTGATGGCAATTTGAATGCAGAGATACTGTGATGAGATCCTGAGGCCCATTGTAGTGCCCTTCATCTTCTGCCATCACCACATTTTTCAGCATGATAATGCACGGCCTCATGTCGCAAGGATCTGTACACAATTCCTGGAAGCTGAAAATGTCGCAGTTCTTCCATGGCCTGCATACTCACCAGACATGCCACCCACTGAGCATGTTTGGGATGCTCTGGATCGACATGTACGACAGTGTGTTCCAGTTCCCACCGATATGCCAGCAGCATACTACCCTGCATCCCACTGCTGGCTTACTTCTGAAGCTAAGCAAGTTTGGTCCTGGTTGAGAGACCAGATGCTGCTGGAAGTGGTGTTGGAGGGCCAGTAGGAGGCACTCTTTCCTCTGGTCTAAAAAAAAAGTATTGCAATGCCTCAGGGCAGTGATTGGGGACACTGCTCTGTGTAGGGAGTCGTCTTTTGGGTGGGATGTTAAACGGGTGTCCTGACTCTCTGAGGTCATTAAAGATCCCATGGCACTGATCGTGAGAGTAGGTGTGTTAACCTCAGTGTCCTGGCTAAATTCCCAAGCTGTCCCTCATACCATCATGGTCATCTAATCATCCCCAGCTTACAATTGGCTCATTCATCCCCCTCCTCTCCCCTGTAACTATTCCCCAGGTCGTTGCTGTAAAGAGAATGCGTTCTCAGTCAATTTACCTGGTAAAATAACTGTAAAAAAATAAATAAAAAATATCCAGCAACTTCACACAGCCATTGAAGAGTGGGACAACATTCCACAAGCCACAATCAACAGCCTGATCAACTCGATGTGTCGAGCTGCATGAGGCAAATGGTGGTCACACCAGATACTGACTGGTTTTCTGATCCACTCCCCTACCTTTTTTAAAAGTTTTGTGACCAACAGATGCATATCTGTATTCCCAGTCATGTGAAATCCAAAGATTTGGACCTACTACTCTAATTCAGTCAAATATTTAACCTTTTAGCATGTTGTGTTTATTTCTGTTCAGTGTATGTTTGAAAGCACACAAATGTTCCTACAACCTCAGAAAAACAAACTCTCAGTTAAAAGTCATTGACAGTGTTTACTATACACCAGAAAACTTCACAAAATGAATGATGAAATGTCTTTGCTTGCGCTGTAACAGGCAAAACGGTACTTTATCACATTTTGGACATGCAATCGTATTTATATATTTTGGGAATCAGGAATCAACACGTTTTCAGAATGTTTATAGAGTTCTATCCCTCTCACACCCAACGTGTGTCTGTTTGGGACTAGAGAACTAGTTCCATGGAACAAGAATAAGAAAGAATATTGGATCTGTCTGTGCTCGCAGCAAAGAAATGTATAACATTATTCTGTAAGTCAGATAGTCAAAGCGAGTGTGTTAAAGTAGGGGGACTATCATTTGAATATCATTTATTTTTCAACAGGACAATGACACAACAACTCCTTCAAGACTGTTGGAAAAGCATTCCTCATGAAGATAGTTGAGAAAATGCCAAGAGTGCGCAAAACTGTCAAGGCAAAGGGTGGCTACTTTGAAGACTCTAAATTATATTTGGATTTGTTTAACACTTTCTTGGTTACTAGATGATTCCATAGTTGATGTCTTCACTATTATTTTACAATGTAGAAAATATTAAAAATAAAGAAAAACCATTGAATGAGTGGCTGAATACAATCTTTTGACTGGTACTGTACATCTTTGTTTTGTTTTTCAAATAGATAGTTCTATAGCGTGAGTATTCCAAGGGTTGTATCTCTAGTTGGTGTGCGGGTCTTCAGTAACCAAATGCAGATTCTCGAAGTGTTTAATGTCCTTTTCAGTATATTTTAATTAATCTATAGTGTTCCTTTTTAGAGAAGAAGCAAATGGTATGATCTTCCGTCTAATGTGAGGCGTTCAAAGGGTATCCCATTAAAGTGCGTCTGCTGCATTCGGTGCACTTCAAAGAAAATATCAAGTGACTATTAACATAGTCAATAAATGAATATTTGCTTTCGTAGCAATATGTTGAATCTTCAAGACTTGTGTCACTGGAGGTTCCACAAATTCAATGGAAAAATTGAAGAGTGGTTAGATAAAATTATAGTATAATAAACACAATTAGAAATTCTGGAAAAACAAATTTATGGAACAAATATTTTTAATTGGCAGACCAAGTTTGTGTACATGACAATAAAAAGAAAAGCACCATTCATTAGGATGTGTTGTTCTCCATACCTTTTGAAGTCCCAAATCTTGAGACATATTGGACAATGATTAAGAACGTTAAGTGATGATTGATCAAAATTGCCATCTAAAACCACAATTAAAAATCCCCACCCACAAAGATAGGAGCTTTAGAATTGTGACACCATGGCGGTGAGATCATTAACAAACTTGGGGTCATCGAGATTAGGCAAGCAGCAGTTTAGTAAAATGACCTCAACATTGTTAAGAAAATCTAACAAAAATAAACCATTCAGACTTCATTCCTTCTGGGGAAAATTACACTGATCAGGATGGCAACACCGCTAGAGTTGGAGGTAAAAGAGGAATAGAACACTTTGCCAAGCCATACCGATCAAAGTTGCTCATGAGCAGTTGGTAAGAGATGGGTCTCTTGTAGAAAAGCTGTGTCCTCTCTCTTTATTAAAAGAAAGACATTTTATCTCTTTCAAAGTGCTTCCCAAACCATTCACATTATGTTGTATTTGAGCATTTCATTTTGAAATTCATAATATTTTTAGGACATAATACACGCAGGAAAAACAAAACCACAAGACAGAATAACACAATAAGCACATATATAAGCAAGATATTAGGGGGGGGGGAAAGCATCCCCTCTCACTCCCAATGGATGCTCCCTGAAAAATGAAAAGGATTCTTATTGCCTGCCCGTAATCCATCCCTAATATGGCCATACTACAACTTTAAGAAGGTATTAGATATTGTATAGGCCTAGATTATTCGGATCGTTGTAACCATATACATAAGAGGGCTCCAAACAACATTATTTAATTATTGGTAGATCATCAGTTAAAAAAAAAAGATGGTCAACTATTAGACCAAGTCTCAGTCAGTTGGACCAAGTCGGAGTGGTCTGCGCTGCTTGATTCCACAGAGCGGTGCAAAGACCAATGATTGTCCATTATGGTCCCCAATAAATATTATAATAATTGCCGCAAAAAAATAGAAACAGCTTTTTGATCATTGGCATCATTAACAGGCAGTCTGCTCAGTTTGAATCATTTACTTACCGACTGACGGGTGAGCAGAATAATATTTATCCATTGGCCTAATTAATACAACCAAATAAAAAGCATCTGTGATGCCGTCGGCCAAATCATAAGGAGATGGACTACTTGGATCTGCAGAGGCTGCATAACCCATCAATGACAGCAGCCAAAATAAAATACATATTTACATCAGAATGGAAGTAGAGCTAAGCTACTCTCTGAATGATGAGATGGGAGACGAACAACGCTCTTGCTCGACAGGCCAGTTTTTAGGACCTGTACATGCATTGTGATTCTTGGCGTCTCGAGTCCGTTAAAGTAACCGTGATGTCCCGGAAAGTGACAATCAGCCTGCAGGGAAATAGCAGCCCATATCTCGCTTTTGCATCCCACAGGTGCGTACGCACTTCGTTGAACGATGCCCTCTTTTTCACCATCTCAGCAGAGATCCGCATAGATGTGCACTCTCTGACACTGGTACATCATATTGCCAGCAGCCTCGCCAGCCAGCCGCGTAATGGTCTGCTTCGTCTCCAGACTAAACAGCCTTGTGATCATACAACTTGGCTTGTATATGCGCGGCCCGGTGCGGGTGGTAGGTGTCCAAGTTCATCGGAGCTGAACACCTCGCAGAGAAAATAAGAAATTAATGAAGTAGCGTTGTTGTTTTCAATTACGTCGGGAATGCCCAGCACATGGATGTTGAATTTCCGACTATAATCCTCGATTTGTTGTCATTCTTCCTTGAATGACATGTGCTCTGCTTTGATTTCCGCATGGTTCTTATCCAGCTCTACAAGCCAGCGGGAGAAATCTGTAGCGAATGTCTCTAGATTTACCAGATTTTGAGTTTGCACCTATGCTTTTTTGAGCCATTTTGATTCTTGGATCGGATTCAACTTTTGATCAAAACCTATAGGGGATTGCTTCACGTAAAACTTCTCTTATATAATGGATGTGAGCTCTGTGCGACTAAGTCTTTGCTGCGCGTATTGCGGTCGCCTCTGCCAACCATGTTCGTGGTCTTAGTTAATAACAGGTTTGTAAAACAGGATAGCTTATACACTGATGGCTTGTATGTTATCTGATCAATCAATTATTTGATAGAATAAATTGCGACATTTCGCTTTGCTTCTTACATTTTAAAATAAAATCATGTTTGTTAGAAGACACCTGACGCCTGCTGCCGGAACAGAATGTAATTTGAACCGATGGTACTTCCAATCAAAGAGAGAAGGGCTTCTGATATTTTCTTAAACATTTCCCCTTACCACCAGACAGGTGGCCCAGTTTGTTGTAATTGGAGCCTGGGATTAGTGGGAATGAGTGCTCAAATGAATTGCCCTATCTGCATACCCTATTGTCCTAACACACAACACATGGATTGAAATTGCAGGGAAAACGAAGACAGTGTAGTTTACCCTATATCTAGTGAGGGTGTCTGGCATCCCTGGTGAGGAGTTTATGATACAGTAGTATCGTATATCTTCAAAGTGCACAGAAAGAAGAGCAGCAGCAGCTGCCGTGTTAACACTCACAACCCCAAGAAACAAATCAGAGAAAAGAGGAGAATATCTGTGGCACTTGTTAACATAATCACACCATAGTTCATGTTTAATTGTCAGGCCCCAGGTGAAGAAAGAGAAAGAAGAGAAGACAGAGAGAGGAGAGAGAAGAAGGGTAAGGAAGGAAGGAAAGAAAAACATGAGGAGGAGCTCGTTCTACCCAGTCTGGGGTTGAATTGGATTAATTGAAAAATGTCATCTGTTACCGATTACTGTTACATAAAAAATCAAGTAAAATCAGTAGAGCTGGGACTGATTAACCCGAAGATTAGACAACATTGCCCTCCTCTTACCGAAGCTATTTTGTGTCTATTAAGCTAATTTTAGTGACTATTCTAGCGTTCCTACCACAGGTTTTTGGGTTCTAAAACCATGATTTGTCAACAGTAGGTTAATTAACCTGCTTCTTAAGCTGCTGGCTCTAAATCAATCTAAGCGCAAGCATACTGACAGTTGAGCAACATCTCAAAATGAAATTGCAATTCTGGTCCCTGGGAAGTCACTAGCAGATTACTATAGTTGGGGGTCTGAACTGGGCCAGTTGGAAACTAAAGGACATGTCCCAGCAACAGAGGAGCGGGATGTTTTTCAGACGGTATGTACTGGGATTGAAGCACCTATGGATGCTTCCCAGGGGTTTAACCAAGCTGACATATGGAATTGTTTTAAGATGGTCATTAGAGATACACCGATATGGCTGATATCGATAGTTTTCTTGCCAAAAAAAAAAACTGATAAGGATAACCAATATTTACAAATTTTGCGGCCTTTTAAGCATTCTAGTACAGTTAAATAGTTAACACACACAGATGGACGCAGCGGTCTAAGGCACTGCATCTCAGTGCAAGAGGCGTCACTACAGTCCCTGGTTCGAATCCAGGCTGTATCACATCTGGCCGTGATTAGGAGTCCCATAGTGCGGCGCACAAATGGCCCAACGTCGTCCGGGCTGTCATTGTAAATAAGAATTTGTTCTTAACTGTAGTTTGCACACACACAACACTGACCAAAAGGTTATTTTGTTGGCATTTACATATGGCCCCATTACCAGCAAAACATAATCAAAACCTATTTATTTCACTTACTTGCTGTGCTGTTTCATTGTTCATTTTGTTTAGTCGTTTCATTCTCAACCAGGATTTCTATGGGTCTTTGCATGTTAAAAAAGATACACATCAAATAACACAACATCTGTTTCAGTAGCTATGGTTAGCTAGCTAACTATATAGCTTGGTGTCATCTAAAATAACCCTAATTTATAAGACAGTTCCGAATTAA
>NC_060178.1:52633792-52653342 GCF_021184085.1 Oncorhynchus gorbuscha
GTCCTGTAAGGTGCAAACACACAAAACAGAAAACAACTACCCACAAATCAAGTGGGAAAAATCAGAGACAACGATTGACAGCTGCCTCTGATTGAGAACCATACCAGGCCAAACACATAGAAAACCAAAACTAGAACACATAGAATGCCCACACCAACTCACGCCCTGACCAACCTAAACAAGAAACATAACAAAGGAACTAAGGTACACCCCCCCAAAGGTGCGGACTCAGGCCGCAAAACCTAACCCCATAGGGGAGGGTCTGGGTGGGCATCTGTCCGCGGTGGCGGCTCTGGCGCGGGACGTGGACCCCACTCCACCTTAGTCTCGGCCCACTTAAGTGGCGCCTTTGGAGCGGCTGGGGACTCTTGCAGCGGGCCCCGAATAGACGGGCGACTCTGGCAGCGCCGGAGTGAAGGGAGGCTCTGGCAGCGCCGGACAGGCGGGAGGCTCTGGCAGCGCCTGACAGACCGGGAGACTGGCAGCGCCGGACAGGCGGGAGACTCTGGAGGGAGGAGACAGAGAGACAGCCTGGTGCGTGGGGCTGCCACAGGAGGCCTGGTGCATGGAGGAGGCACAGGATACACAGGGCCGTGGAGGCTTACTGGAGGTCTCGAACTAATGGCCTGCATAACCCGTCCTGGCTGGATGCTGACTCTAGCCTGACACGTGCGGGGCGCAGGCACAGGACGCACTGGGCTGTGCAGACACACAGGAGACACAGTGCGCAGCGCCGGCGCAGGATATCCTGGCCCGAGGAGACGCACTGGCTGTCTGGAGAGCAGGGCTGGCACCATCCGCCCTGGCTGGATCCTCACCCTAGCCCGGCAGATGCGGGGAGCTGGGATGTAGCGCACCGGGCTAGGCACGCGTACTGGGGACACCGTGCGCTCCACCGCATAACACGGTGCCTGACCAGTACGACGCCCGCCACGGTAAGCATGGGGAGTTGGCTCAGGTATCCTACCTGACTTAGCCACACTCCCCGTGTGCCCGCCCCCAAGACATTTTTGGGGCTGTCTCTCGTGCCTGTTGTGCTGCCGTGCTAACTCCTCATATCGCCGCCGCTCGGCTTTAGCTGCCTCCAGCTCTTCCCTGGGGCGGCGATATTATCCCGGCCTGTGCCCAGGGTCCCTTACCATCCAGTATCTCCTCCCATGTCCATTTCTCCAGATAGTTCTGTTGCTTCTGGTTACCACGCTGCTTGGTCCTTTTGTGGTGGTTAGTTCTGTAACGGTTCTCCACGTCATCTGAGGAAGCGTAGTCAAGATCGGACCAATGCGCAGCGTGGTATGTGTCCATGTTAATATTTAATAAATCAACTGAACACTGAATAACAAAACAACAAAGTAAGTGAACGAAACAGTAGGTAAACACACAAAACAAAAAACAACTACCACAAATCAAGTGGGAAAAACAGGCTACCTACATATGGTTCTCAATCAGAGACAACGATTGACAGCTGCCTCTGATTGAGAATTACCAGGTAAAACACATAGAAAACCAAAAACTAGAACACATAGAATGCCCACCCCAACTCACGCCCTGACCAGCCTAAACAGAAACATAACAAAGGAACTAAGGTCAGGAGGTGACAGACAAACAGAAACACATCCGACCCTATCCTGTGGGCTTACCCAGTATCGAAGGCTTGGCTTGACAATTTCTGAATGTCATTAAAAATAAATCTTCTTCAGGCTAGGGTCCTTTTTTTTTTCTCAATTTCCGACTTGGAAATTTGTGTATGTGCGAGCAACAGAGGACGCACACCTGCTAATATCCTTTCTATTGAACATACTTATTTCTGTATGATATGAAATATTATAGTTTACTTACATTTCAGGGTATCTGAGGATTAAGTAGAACATATTTTGACTTGTTTTAACAAAGGTTTACCGGTAGGTTTTGAATTCCTTTCTCTGCAGATTGAACAGCAGTGGATTACTCAAATCGATGGCAACAACTAAACAGACTTTTGGGATATAAAAGGATTTTTATCTAACAACGACACTACATGTTGTAGCTGGGACCTTTGGATGACAAATCAGAGAAGATTTTCAAAAAAATAAGTGAATATTTAATCGCTATTTGTGAATTTATGAAACCTGTGCTGGTGGGAAAATATTTGATCGAGTGCCGTCCTCAAACAATCGCATGTGGCATGCTTTCGGCTGTAAAGCCTATTGTAAATTGGATTAACAAGAATTTGGAAGCTTTCAGCCATACAAGACACTTGAGATGTTCCTAAAATGTTAACATCCATAATTTGTATGATGATTTATTTGAATAGCGCGCCCTCCAGTTTCAGTCCCTATCATGGACAGCTAACAAGAAAGTTTTGTTGTGTTGTAACGAGTCTTCCATTCATCAAATTGCCGCTGCACAGTTTGGATTGATTGAATTAATTTGTCAGTAAAATTATTTTTACATATAGGGATCACAATGGAAATAAGTCCCTGACTTGATTATGCAGTCTGTTGTCCCACACAGGCTTCAAAGTGGCGCAGGTGACCTGTACACAAGCAGGAAATTTAATTCAGCATTATCTCCATTAGCACTAACCTCTGTCATCATGAAGGTCTTTGAGAGGCTAAGTCAGGATCATATCATCCACCTTGGGCACACTAGACCCTCTTCAGTTTGCTTCCCACTCCAATAGATCCACAGACGATGCAGTGCCACTTCCCCCACGCACTGCCCATATCCCATCTGAACGAGGCATACCTGTTAGAATGCTGTTCATTGACTATAGCGAAACATTCAACACCATATTACCCTCCAAGCTCATCATCAAGCTCGAGGCCCTGGGTCTGGGGCCTCACATGTCCTCAACTGGCAGCTTCATTAAATAGTACCTGCAAAACACCAGTCTCAAAGTCAACAGTGAAGAGCCGACTCCGGGATGCTGGCCTTCTAGGCAGAGTTGCAAAGAAAAAGCCATATCGCAGACTGGCCAATAAAAATAAAATATTGAGATGGGAAAAAGAACACAGACACTGGACAGAGGAACTCTGCCTAGATGGCCAGCATCCTGGAGTTGCCTCTCCACTGTTAACGTTGAGACTGGTGTTTGCAAACAGGTTTTCAAATCAAATCAAATGTATTTATGAAGCCCTCCTACATCAGCTGATATCTCAAAGTGCTGTACAGAATGCCAGCCTAAAACCCCAAACAGCAAGCAATGCAGGTGTAGAAGCAAGGTGGCTAGGGAAAACTCCCAAGAACCTAGGAAGAAGCCTAGAGAGGAACCAGAGCTATGAGGGTGGCCAGTCCTCTTCTGGAGATTATAATAGAACATGGCCAAGATGTTCAAATGTTCATAGATGACCAGCAGGGTCAAATGATAATAATCACAGTGGTTGTCGAGGGTGCCACAGGTCAGCAGCTCAGGAGAAAATGTCGGTTGGCTTTCTAGCCGATCATTCAGAGTATCTCTACCGCTCCTGCTGTCTCTAGAGAGTTGAACACAGCAGCTCTGAGACAGGTAGCACGTCCGCACAGGTCAGTGTTCCATAGCCGCATGCAGAACATTTTGAAACTGGAGCAGCAGCAAGAAAGAGAAAGAAAGAAAGAGAGAATTAGAGAGAGCATACTTAAATTCACACAGAACACCGGATAAGATAGGAGAAATACTCCAAATATAACGGCTTTTCTAATGATCAAACCTAGCTTTCAAAATGATAAACTTGGATTAGCTAACACAACGTGCAATTGGAACACAGGAGTGATGTTTGCTGATAATGGGCCTCTGTACGCCTATGAGATATTCTATTTTAAAATCAGCCATTTACAATAGTCATTTACAACATTAACAATGTCTGCACTGTATCCATGATTATCGAAACTTCAATAAGCACTTCTCAACGGCTGGCCATGCCTTCTGCCTGGCTACTCCAACCTCGACCAACAGCTCCGCCCCCCCCCGCAGCTCCTCGCCCAAGCCTCTCCAGGTTCTCCTTTTACCCAAATCCAGATAGCAGATGTTCTGAAAGAGCTGCAAACCGGACCCGTACAAATCAGCTGGGCTTGACAATCTGGACCCTCTATTTCTGAAACTATCTGCCGCCATTGTCGCAACCCCTATTACCAGCCTGTTCAACCTCTCTTTCATCGTCTGAGATCCCCAAGGATTGGAAAGCTGCCGCAGTCATCCCCTCTTCAAAGGGGGAGACACCCTGGACCCAAACTGTTATAGACCTATATCCATCCTGCCCTGCCTATCTAAGGTCTTCGAAAGCCAAGTCAACAAACAGGTCACTGACCATCTCGAATCCCACCGTACCTCTCCGCTGTGCAATCTGGTTTCGAGCCGGTCACGGGTGCACCTCAGCCACACTCAAGGTACTAAACGATATCATAACCGCCATCGACAAAAGACAGTACTGTGCAGCCGTCTTTCATCGACTTCGCCAAGGCTTTCGACTCTGTCAATCACCATATTCTTATCGGCAGACTCAATAGCCTCGGTTTTTTCGGATGACTGCCTTGCCTGGTTCACCAATTACTTTGCAGACAGAGTTCAGTGTGTCAAATCGGAGGGCATGCTGTCCGGTCCTCTGGCAGTCTCTATGGGGGTGCCACAGGGTTCAATTCTCGGCCGACTCTTTTCTCTGTATATATCAATGATGTTGCTCTTGCTGCGGGCTATTCCCTGATCCACCTCTACGCAGACGACACCATTCTATATACTTTTGGCCCATCATTGGGCACTGTGCTATCTAACCTCCAAACGAGCTTCAATGTCATACAGCACTCCTTCCGTGGCCTCCAACTGCTCTTAAACGTGAGTAAAACCAAATGCATGCTTTTCAACCGATCGCTGCCTGCACCCGCATGCCCGACTAGCATCACCACCCTGGATGGTTCCGACCTTGAATATGGGACATCTATAAGTACCCTAGGTGTCTGGCTAGACTGCAAACTCTCCTTCCAGACTCACATCAAACATCTCCAATCGAAAATCAAATCAAGAGTCGGCTTTCTATTCCGCAACAAATCCTCCTTCACTCACGCCCGCCAAGCTTACCCTAGTAAAACTGACTATCCTACCGATCCTCAATCTCAACGATATCATCTACAAAATGGCTTCCAACACTCTACTCAGCAAACTGGATGCAGTCTATCACAGTGCCATCCGTTTTGTCACTAAAGCACCTTATACCACCCACCACTGCGACTTGTATGCTCTAGTTGGCTGGCCCTCACTACATATTCGTCGCCAGACCCACTGGCTCCAGGTCATCTACAAGTCCATGCTAGGTAAAGCTCCGCCTTATCTCAGTTCACTGGTCACGATGGCAACACCCATCCGTAGCACGCGCTCCAGCAGGTGTATCTCACTGATCATCCCTAAAGCCAACACCTCATTTGGCCGCCTTCGTTCCAGTAATCTGCTGCCTGTGACTGGAACGAACTGCAAAAAAATGCTGAAGTTGGAGACTTTTATCTCCCTCACCAACTTCAAACATCAGCTATCCGAGCAGCTAACCGATCGCTGCAGCTGTACATAGTCTATTGGTAAATAGCCCACCCATTTCACCTACCTCATTCCCATACTGTTTTTACACTGTTTTTATTTATTTACTTTTCTGCTCTTTTGCACACCAATATCTCTACCTGTACATGACCATCTGATCATTTATCACTCCAGTGTTAATCTGCAAAATTGAATTATTCCTACCTCCTCATGCCTTTTGCACACATTGTATATAGACTGCCCATTTTTTTTTCTACTGTGTTATTGACTTGTTAATTTTTACTCCCTGTGTACCTCTGTGTTGTCTGTTCACACTGCTATGCTTTATCTTGGCCAGGTCGCAGTTGCAAATGAGAACTTGTTCTCAACTAGCCTACCTGGTTAAATAAAAGGTGAAATAAAAAAATTCTGATCAATTTGATGTCATTTTTAATGGACAAACAAATGTGCTTTTCTTTCAAAAACAAGGGCATTTGAAGTGACCTAAACTTTTGAATGGTAGTGTATATGTATATATATTCTTAAACCATTCCTTGCTTAGATTTTGGTATATGTTGTGACACTGTTCAATTTTATTTGTTAGATATTACTGCACTGTCAGAGCTAGAAGCACAAGTATTTCGCTACCCCGCAATAATATCTGCTAAATACATGTATGTGACCAATAACATTTGATTTGGATTTACACTTATGGTACTTCCAAGGCCATTTCATGGGGATTATGGTTGTCTCAATCATGTTATATACTTAGGCTATTGTAACAAGGCATATGCTACCACTTACCACTGCCCAGGCCTAGAACACCATTTCCCATCATGCACTGCTCTAATAACTTTCAAAAGATTGTTCGAAGTTGCCCCCAAAAATGTATTTTCCTATTAATGAAGATGCAAACATGTTTTTTTCCTACTAATTAAATCACACAACACTATGTGTTTTCACTCAATTAAGCCACACAAAAACGCACAAAAAGCTGTTTTGTACACATATACACAAATTGAGCATGAGATTGTGTTGGTAGCCCTGGGAAAACACACCTCATTCAGCTCATCGAGGGCTTGATGATTAGTTGACAAGTTGAATCAGGTGCGCTTGTCCAGGGTTACAATAAAATGTTTACTGTTGGTGGTACTTGATGAACAGGGTTGGGAAACATATAAAGGGAATACATGTGTGTCTAATTTACACATCTTGCTCTGGCTTTCATGGGTCTACTTATTTTTAATTTGAAGATTTATTTATTTCAGTTGTAGAGTTTTAAAACCGCACATCACTTGAATATTGTTGCTTTAAATCAGAGTGCATGCGAGTACTTTGTCATTGTTTCTCTCTCTCTCTCAATTCCATTCAAATTGCATCAAAATAGATAATCCTGTTCAAAATTGATGTATATATATACACCTAAGTATATATACAGTGGGGAGAACAAGTATTTGATACATTGCTGATTTTGCAGGTTTTCCTACTTACAAAGCATGTAGAGGTCTGTAATTTTATCACAGGTACACTTCAACTGTGAGAGAAGGAATCTAAAAGCAAAAATCCAGAAAATCACATTGTATGATTTTTAAGTAATTTATTTGCATTTTATTGCATGACATAAATTTGATCACCTACCAACCAGTAAGAATTCGGCTCTCACAGACCTGTTAGTTTTTCTTTAAGAAGCCCTCCTGTTCTTCATTACATGTATTAACTGCACCTGTTTGAACTCGTTACCTGTATAAAAGACACCTGTCAACACACTCAATCAAACAGACTCCAACCTCTCCACAATGGCCAAGACAAGAGAGCTGTGTAAGGACATCAGGGATAGTAAAACAAACATTTTAAGTAAAAATGACTTGGAGTACCACTTACTAAAGTATTTGAGTTAAAAATGTATTGGGGTTTACAGTGGTTATTTGTTCAGACTCCTAACAATTAAATCTTCATGAAGAGAAAATAAAGCCATCTCCATCTTATTGTAGTCCTATATTATTCAAGCAGGTCATTACAATGATGTTATTCAAGCATGTCATTAAAATGATGAAAATCAGGACAAGGAAACATTTCATCTAAAATGTTTGGAAGGAATGAAGCAACAATTGAAAGAGGAGGTAGGTAGGCTACGCACTTTGTACAACATTAGGGTAAATATTATAAATACACTGCTCAAAAAAATAAAGGGAACACTAAAATAACACATCCTAGATCTGAATGAATGAAATATTCTTATTAAATAATTTATTTCTTTACATAGTTGAATGTGCTGACAACAAAATCACACAAATAATCAATGGAAATCAAATTTATCAACCCATGGAGGTCTGGATTGGAGTCACACTCAAAATTTAAGTAGAAACCACACTACAGGCTGATCCAACTTTGATGTAATGTCCTTAAAACAAGTAAAATGAGGCTCAGTAGTGTGTGTGGCCTCCACGTGCCAATATGACCTCCTACAACGCATGGGCATGCTCCTAATGAGGTGGGGATCTCTCCCAGACCTGGACAAAAGCATCCGCCAACTCCTGGACAGTCTGTGGTGCAACGTGGCGTTGGTGGATGGAGCGGCACATGATGTCCCAGATATGCTCATTTGGATTCAGGTCTGGGGAACGGGCGGGCCAGTTCATAGCATCAATGCCTTCCTCTTGCAGGAACTGCTGACACTCCAGCCACATGAGGTCTAGCATTGTCTTGCATTAGGAGGAACCCAGGCCAACCGCACCAGCATATGGTCTCACATGGGGTCTGCGGATCTCTGGCGAGCACATGGAGGGTTGTGTGGCCCCCAAAGAAATGCCACCCCACACCATGACTGACCCACCGCCAAACCAGTCATGCTGGAGGATGTTGCAGGCAGCAGGACGTTCTCACGGCGTCTCCAGACTGTCACGTCTGTCACATGTGCTCAGAGTGAACCTGCTTTCATCTGTGAAGAGCACAGGGCACCAGTGGCGACTTTGCCAATCTTGGTGTTCTCTGGCAAATGCCAAACGTCCTGCACGGTGTTGGGCTGTAAAGCACAACTCCCACCTGTGGACGTCGGGCCCTCATACCACCCTCATGGAGTCTGTTTCTGACTGTTTGAGCAGACACATGCACATTTGTGGCCTGCTGGAGGTCATTTTGCAGGGCTCTGGCAGTGCTCCTCCTGCTCCTCCTTGCACAAAGACGGAGGTAGCGGTCCTGCTGCTGGGTTGTTGCCCTCCTACGGCCTCCTCCACGTCTCCTGGGATGTACTGGCCTGTCTCCTGGTAGCGCTCCATGCTCTGGACACCCTACGCTGACAGACACAGCAAACCTTCTTGCCACAGCTCGCATTCATGTGCCATCCTGGATGAGCTGCACTACCTGAGCCACTTGTGTGGTTGTAGACTCCGTCTCATGCTACCACTAGAGTGAAAGCACCGTCAGCATTCAAAAGTGACCAAAACATCAGCCAGGAAGCATAGGAACTGAGAAGTGGTCTGTGGTTACCACCTGCAAACCACTCCTTTATTGGGGGTGTCTTGCTAATTGCCTATAATTTCCACCTGTTATCTATTCCATTTGCACAACAGAATGTGAAATTGATTGTCAATCGGTGTTGCTTCCTAAGTGAACAGTTTGATTTCACAGAAGTGTGATTGACTTGGAGTTACGTTGTGTTGTTTAAGTGTTCCCTTTATTTTTTTGAGCAGTGTATATATAATTATAAAAAATGTAAAATAGCCCTGTATATTTCAAAATGTAAATCAAATTAGTTAACTTTGTAGGCCGTATGTACTGCACCAGCATCACATGTTCTCCCCTAGGTCCCAGGTGCAATTAGAAACCAACGAGGAGATGGGAGAGGCAGGACTTGCAGCGCGGAAAAGGCCTAAATAGAACTGACTTCTATTTTAGCCCTTGGCAATGCGCAAGCAGGGTGCAATATTTGAATAATATAGATATATCTACATTTATTTGCAACACTCAGGCATGCGACGCAAGCGGTGTGGTCAGCCTGTGATATGTATACATTACCAGTCCATAAATTCAGTACCAGTCAAAATATACAGTACCAGTCAAAATAATGATTTAAAGTAGTACACCCTTTGCCTCATGACAACTTTTTTACACATGGCATTCTACGCAACCAGCTTCATGAGGTAGTCACCTGGAATGCATTTCAATTAACAGATGCTTTGTTAAAAGTTAATTTGTGGAATTTCTTTCCTAATGCGTTTGAGCCAATCAGTTGTGTTGTGACAAGGTAGGGTCGGGCTCGAGTGGCGCAGTGGTCTAAGGCACTCATCTCAGTGCTAGAGGCATCACTACAGACCCTGGTTCGATCCCAGGTGGTATCACAACTGGCTGTGATCGGGAGTCCCATAGGGCGGCATACAATTGGCCCAGCGCAGTCCGGGGTTTAGGGAGTGTCTGGGCCAGGGTAGGCTGCCATTGTAAAATAAGAATTTGTTCTTAACTGACTTGTCTAGTTAAATAAAGGTTAAATAGGGGTGGTATACAGAAGATAGCCCTATTTGGTGAAAGACCAAGTCCATATTATTGCAAAACAACTCAAATAAGCAAAGAGAAATGACAGTCCATTACTTTAAGACATGACGGACAGTCAATACGGAAAATTTCAAGAACTTTGGAAAGTTGCTTCAAAAGTGCAGTCGCAAAACTATCAAGTGATATGATGAAACTGACTCTCTCATGAGGACCGCCACAGGAAAGGAAGACCCAGAGTTACCTCTGCTGCAGAGGATAAATCAATTAGAGTTACCAACCTCAGAAATTGCAGCCCAAGTAAATTCTTCAAAGTTCAAGTGACAGACACAAGTGACAGACTCCAACATCAACTGTTCAGAGGATAACCCATGAATCAGGCCTTAATGGTCAATTGCTGCAAAGAAACCACTACAAAAGGACACCAATGAGAAGAAGAGACTTGCTTGGGTCAAGAAACACGAGCAATGGACATTAGACAGGTGGAAATCTGTCATTTGGTCTGATGAGTCCAAACTTTAGATTTTTGGTTCCAACTGCCGTGTCTTTGTAAGACGTAGTGTAGGTGAACGGATTATCTCTGCATGTGTGGTTCCCACCATGAAGCATGGAGGAGGAGGTGTGATGGTCCTCTGCTTGGTAGAGCATGGCGCGAACGCCAGGGTAGTGGGTTCGATCCCAGGACCACCCATACGTAGAATGTATGCACACATGACTGTAAGAATTCAAATGGCATATATTATTTATATATTATGGTGCAAACTGTCTGTGATTTATTTAGACAAGGCACAATAACCAACTTGGCTACCACAGGATTCTGCAGCGATACGCCATCCCATCTGGTTTGCACCTAGTGTCACTATCATTTGTTTTTCAACAGGACAATGACCCAACACACTCCATGTTGTGTAAGGGCTATTTGACCAAGGAGAGTGATGGAGTGCTGCATCAGATGTCCTGGCCTCCAGAATCACCCGACCTCAACCGAATTGAGATGTTTTGGGATGAGTTGGACCACAGAGTGAATTTGTGAACTCCCTTCTGTTGTAAAAGACTCTGGTAGAGAATACCAAGAGTGTGCAAAGCTATCATCAAGGAAAAGATCTAAAATATATTTTGATTTGTTTGACACTTTTAGTCACTACATGTACCCATATGTTATTTCATAGTTTAGATGTCTTCACTATTATTCTACAATGTAGAAAATAGTAAAAAATAAAAATAAAAAACCTTGAATGAGTAGGTGTGTCCAAACTTTGACTGGTACTGTATATATTTTAATATAGCCTATAAAAAGGAAGAGAAGTGTAGGCCTATCCCTAGAGTGATAGAGCGAGAGACAGCGATAGAGATATGCCAGCAGCTTGCAATACCACCAACATGCACTTCTTTATGGCAGATGGCTACTGCATCTGCTATACAGATATACTTACAGAAAGAACTTAATTGCACATTGTTTATCCAAATATTTTGTATGAAGATAAGCATTATCTACAGTGCCTTGCGAAAGTATTTCTCCCCCTTGAACTTTGCGCCCTTTTGCCACATTTCAGGCTTCAAACATAAAGATATAAAACTGTATTTTTGTGAAGAATCACCAACAAGTGGGACACAATCATGAAGTGGAACGACATTTATTGGATATTCAAACTTTTAACAAATCAAAAACTGAAAAATTGGGCGTGCAAAATTATTCAGCCCTTAAGTTAATACTTTGTTGCGCCACCTTTGCTGCGATTACAGCTGTAAGTCGCTTGGGGTATGTCTCTATCAGTTTTGCACATCAAGAGACTGACATTTTTTCCATTCCTCCTTGCAAAACAGTTCGAGCTCAGTGAGGTTGGATGGAGAGCATTTGTGAACAGCAGTTTTCAGTTCTTTCCACAGATTCTCGATTGGATTCAGGTCTGGACTTTGACTTGGCCATTCTAACACCTGGATATGTTTATTTTGAACCATTCCATTGTAGATTTTGCTTTATGTTTTGGATCATTGTCTTGTTGGAAGACAAATCTCCGTCCCAGTCTCAGGTCTTTTGCAGACTCCATCAGGTTTTCTTCCAGAATGGTCCTGTATTTGGCTCCATCATCTTCCCATCAATTTTAACCATCTTCCCTGTCCCTGCTGGCAAAGCAGGCCCAAACCATGATGCTGCCACCACCATGTTTGACAGTGGGGATGTTGTGTTCAGGGTGATTAGCTGTGTTGCTTTTTTACGCCCAAACATAACGTTTGCATTGTTGCCAAAAAGTTCAATTTTGGTTTCATCTGACCAGAGCACCTTCTTCCACATGTTTGGTGTGTCTCCCAGGTGGCTTGTGGCAAACTTTAAACAACAATTTTTATGGATATCTTTAAGAAATGGCTTTATTCTTGCCACTCTTCCATAAAGGCCAGATTTGTGCAATATACGACTGATTGTTGTCCTATGGACAGAGTCTCCCACCTCAGCTGTAGATCTCTGCAGTTCATCCAGAGTGATCATGGGCCTCTTGGCTGCATCTCTGATCAGTCTTCTCCTTGTATGAGCTGAAAGTTTAGAGGGACGGCCAGGTCTTGGTAGATTTGCAGTGGTCTGATACTCCTACCATTTCAATATTATCACTTGCACAGTGCTCCTTGGGATGTTTAAAGCTTGGGAAATCTTTTTGTATCCAAATCCGGCTTTAAACTTCTTCACAACAGTATCTCAGACCTGCCTGGTGTGTTCCTTGTTCTTCATGATGCTCTCTGCGCTTTTAACAGACCTCTGAGACTATCACAGTGCGGGTGCATTTATACGGAGACTTGATTACACACAGGTGGATTGTATTTATCATCATTAGTCATTTAGGTCAACATTGGATCATTCAGAGATCCTCACTGAACTTCTGGAGAGAGTTTGCTGCACTGAAAGTAAAGGGGCTGAATAATTTTGCACGCCCAATTTTTCAGTTTTTGATTTGTTAAAAGTTTGAAATATCCAATAAATGCCGTTCCACTTCATGATTGTGTCCCACTTGTTGTTGATTCTTCCACAAAAAATACAGTTTTATCTTTGTTTGAAGCCTGAAATGTGGCAAGGTTGCAAAGTTCAAGGGGGCCGAATACTTTGCAAGGCACTGTATAAGCATTATATTGTTAGATTTAAGGTATAAATCTGATGGCGTGAAACATTCTTCCTCACATCAAGTTCAACTGTCAGAGTCAGTTGGAGCGCTGGTGTGCACAGCCTTCATATCATAGGCTTATGGTAGCTAAAGCTTAATAATAGCCACACCACACACCACTTCATATCATAGGCTTAAAGTAGCTAAAGCTTAATAATAGCCACACCACAGCAAACCACAAATGTTTCTTAACTTTATTAGGGTAATATCAAAAAGTAAGTCAAGCCATTGTTTATAGGGAATATAGGAGTAGGCTATTATCTTACGGCAAACACAACATAACAGTTTGAACTTAATTAGGCAAAAGAAAATGACTCAACAAAATGAAATATGGTTTAAACCTTTACAAAGCTCTGAACAGGCTATATTGCCGCAATTACCAACAAAAGCAAGTGCCTATCGTACTCAACAAATGACAGAAATAGGCTAATGTTATTTATTTTACAACAGACCTACTTATAACCTAACTAAATATGGAGCACACAAATAAAAAGACAGATCAAATGTAACTTAACCAATGAAAATGTCTCAACAGAATTAAACAAAACAGGTTTTGCATATTTCAAAATCTGGTTTCGATTAATAAATAGGCTTACAATAATAACAATGACATACAGCAATAATAATACAAAAAATATATATTATAAATAAATGTAAGTAAAAAAATTGCATCCCACCTGAATATGGAGTTGTACAGTAGCCTGCATTTGGCAGTGCCAACATTCTTCTCATCTTCCAATACAACATTAAAACATATATTCTCCTTGTAGGCTTTTCACTATAGGCATATTCTTTTTCCTCTAACTTTAGTTTTACTTCAATGAAAATGCATCCATCATCACAATCAACAGTGGCCTATGCCAAGGGTCACTAGCTCTTTCCTAAGCAGCAGAGTTGTGTTTCCATCCAATTGACTTGTTATGTGTGTAAATATGTAGAGCATATAAAAATCAAGTTTGAGGTTAAATTCCATGTGCCGAATAAAAAATACAAGTGAAATGAGTTTCTATCGCATTTTTGTAACCAGCTGCCTACTGATGGTTTTAGTCACAACAAATGTTGCTCGTAGCCAATAGTGAATGTGCACACAGGTATTGTATGTACTTCCACAGCTTGCTGTTATAAAGATGAATGAGGACCCAAAGAAGCGACTTGGCGGCCTAAGAGTCTTTAATCCAGTTTAAGGAAATAGCAATACCCTAGACAAATGGGAGCGGTAAATAAAGCATAAACAATTTCACTCAGTAATCACGAACTGACTGGAGACTCGATAATAAACTGCAGGTTGCCTCAGGAAGGCACTGACCGTAGCAGACTCAGACACACCTGCTCACCACGCAGCATCTGAGGGAAACACCATTACCTATTGCGACAGGGAGCGATACAAAGACACAGCACGGTGAACAATATACAAGGGATCCGACAGGCAGAAACGGAAAACAAGGGGAGAAATAGACTCTAATCAGGAAAAGATAAACAGGTGGGAAGACTAAATGATTGATTAGGGGAATAGGAACAGCTGGGAGGAATGGAACGATAGAGAGAAGAGAGAGAGGGGAGAGAGAAAAAGGGGAAACGAACCTAAAAAGACCAGCAGGGGGAAAAGCGAACAGAAGGAAAAGCAAAAATGACAAGACAATATAAGACAAAACATGACAGTACCCCCCACTCACCGAGCGCCTCCTGGCGCACTGAGGAGGAATCCTGGCGGCAACGGAGGAAATCATCAATCAGTGAACGGTCCAGCACGCCCCGAGACGGAACCCAACTCCTTCTCAGGACCGTAACCCTCCCAATCCACTAAGTAGAGACCCCGTCCCCGAGAACGCATGTCCATGATCCTACGTACCTTGTAAATAGGTGCGCTCGACAAGGACGGGAGGGGGAGGGAAGACGAACGGGGTGCGAAGAAAGGGCTTGACACAGGAGACATGGAAGACAGGATGGACGCGACGAAGATGTCGCGGAAGAAGCAGTCGCACAGCGACAGGATTGACGACCTGGGAGACACGGAACGGACCAATGAACCGCGGAGTCAACTTACGAGAAGCTGTCGTAAGAGGAAGGTTGCGAGTGGAAAGCCACACTCTCTGGCCGCAACAATACCTTGACTCTTAATCCTACGTTTATTGGCGGCTCACAGTCTGTGCCCTGTAACGGCAAAGTGCAGACCTCACCCTCTCCAGGTGCGCTCACAACGTTGGACAAACGCTTGAGCGGGAGGGAACGCTGGACTCGGCAAGCTGGGATGAGAACAGAGGAGGCTGGTAACCCAGACTACTCTGAAACGGAGATAACCCGGTAGCAGACGAAGGAAGCGAGTTGTGAGCGTATTCTGCCCAGGGAGCTGTTCTGCCCAAGACGCAGGGTTTCTGAAAGAAAGGCTGCGTAGTATGCGACCAATCGTCTGATTGGCCCTCTCTGCTTGACCGTTAGACTGGGGATGAAACCCGGAAGAGAGACTGACGGACGCACCAATCAAACGACAGAACTCCCTCCAAAACTGTGACGTGAATTGCGGGCCTCTGTCTGAAACGGCGTCTAACGGGAGGCCATGAATTCTGAACACATTCTCGATGATGATTTGTGCCGTCTCCTTAGCGGAAGGAAGTTTAGCGAGGGGAATGAAATGTGCCGCCTTAGAGAACCTATCGACAACCGTAAGAATCACAGTCTTCCCCGCAGACAAAGGCAGACCGGTAATGAAGTCTAGGGGCGATGTGAGACCATGGTCGAGAAGGAATGGGAGCGGTCTGAGACGACCGGCAGGAGGAGAGTTACCTGACTTAGTCTGCGCGCAGTCCGAACAAGCAGCCACGAAACGGCGCGTGTCACGCTCCTGAGTCGGCCACCAAAAGCGCTGGCGAATAGAAGCAAGAGTGCCTCGAACACCGGGATGACCAGCTAACTTGGCAGAGTGAGCCCACTGAAGAACAGCCAGACGAGTGGAAACAGGAACGAAAAGAAGGTTACTAGGACAAGCGCGCGGCGACGCAGTGTGCGTGAGTGCTTGCTTAACCTGTCTTTCAATTCCCCAGACTGTCAACCCGACAACACGCCCATAAGGAAGAATCCCCTCGGGATCAGTAGAAGCCACAGAAGAACTAAAAAGACGGGATAAGGCATCAGGCTTGGTGTTCTTGCTACCCGGACGGTAAGAAATCACAAACTCGAAACGAGCGAAAAATAACGCCCAACGAGCTTGACGAGCATTAAGTCGCTTGGCAGAACGGATGTACTCAAGGTTCTTATGGTCTGTCCAAACGACAAAGGAACGGTCGCCTCCAACCACTGTCGCCATTCGCCTAGGGCTGCGGGATGGCGAGCAGTTCGCGGTTACCCACATCATAGTTGCTCAGATGGCGACAGGCGATGAGAAAATAAGCGCAAGGATGAACCTTATCGTCAGACTGGAAGCGCTGGGATAGAATGGCTCCCACGCCTACCTCTGAAGCGCCAACCTCGACAATGAATTGTCTAGTGACGTCAGGAGTAACGAGGATAGGAGCGGACGTAAAACGTTCTTTTTTAGAAGATCAAAAGCTCCCTGGGCGGAACCGGACCACTTAAAACACGTCTTGACAGAAGTAAGAGCTGTGAGAGGGGCAGCAACTTGACCGAAATTACGAATGAAACGCCGATAGAAATTAGCGAAACCTAGAAAGCGCTGCAACTCGACACGTGACCTTGGAACGGGCCAATCACTGACAGCTTGGACCTTAGCGGAATCCATCTGAATGCCTTCAGCGGAAATAACGGAACCGAGAAAAGTAACGGAGGAGACATGAAAAGAGCACTTCTCAGCCTTCACGTAGAGACAATTCTCTAAAAGGCGCTGGAGAACACGTCGAACGTGCTGAACATGAATCTCGAGTGACGGTGAAAAATCAGGATATCGTCAAGGTAGACAAAAACAAAGATGTTCAGCATGTCTCTCAGAACATCATTAACTAATGCCTGAAAAACAGCTGGCGCATTGCGAGACCAAACGGCAGAACCCGGTACTCAAAATGCCCTAACGGAGTGTTAAACGCCGTTTTCCACTCGTCCCCCCTCTCTGATGCGCACGAGATGGTAAGCGTTACGAAGGTCCAACTTAGTAAAGCACCTGGCTCCCTGCAGAATCTCGAAGGCTGATGACATAAGGGGGAAGCGGATAACGATTCTTAACCGTTATGTCATTCAGCCCTCGATAATCCACGCAGGGGCGCAGAGTACCGTCCTTTTTCTTAACAAAAAAAACCCCGCCCGGCCGGAGAGGAAGAAGGCACTATGGTACCGGCGTCAAGAGACACAGACAAATAATCCTCGAGAGCCTTACGTTCGGAGCCGACAGAGAGTATAGTCTACCCCGAGGAGGAGTGGTCCCCGGAAGGAGATCAATACTACAATCATACGACCGGTGAGGAGGAAGGGAGTTGGCTCGGGACCGACTGAAGACCGTGCGCAGATCATGATATTCCTCCGGCACTCCTGTCAAATCGCCAGGTTCCTCCTGAGAAGTGGGGACAGAAGAAATGGGAGGATGGCAGACATTAAACACTTCACATGACAAGAAACGTTCCAGGATAGGATAGAATTACTAGACCAATTAATAGAAGGATTATGACATACTAGCCAGGGATGACCCAAAACAACAGGTGTAAAAGGTGAACGAAAAATCAAAAAAGAAATAGTCTCACTGTGGTTACCAGATACTGTGAGGGTTAAAGGTAGTGTCTCAAATCTGATACTGGGAAGATGACTACCATCTAAGGCGAACATGGGCGTAGGCTTGTCTAACTGTCTGAAAGGAATGTCATGTTTCCGAGCCCATGCTTCGTCCATGAAACAACCCTCAGCCCCAGAGTCTATCAAGGCACTGCATGTAGCACCCGAACCGGTCCAGCGTAGATGGACCGACATAGTAGTACAGGATCTAGATGAAGAGACCTGAGTAGTAGCGCTCACCAGTAGCCCTCCGCTTACTGATGAGCTCTGGCCTTTTACTGGACATGAATTGACAAAATGTCCATCAAATCCGCAATAGAGGCACAGGCGGTTGGTGATCCTCCGTTCCCTCTCCTTAGTCGAGATGCGAATACCTCCCAGCTGCATGGGCTCAGTCTCTGAGCCAGAGGAGGGAGATGGTTGCGATGCGGAGCAGGGAAACACCGTTGACGCGAGCTCTCTTCCACGAGCTTGGTGACGAAGATCTACCCGTCGTTCTATGCGGATGGCGAGAGCAATCAAAGAGTCCACACTGGAAGGAACCTCCCGGGAGAGAATCTCATCTTTGACCACTGCGTGGAGTCCCTCCAGAAAACGAGCGAGCAGCGCCGGCTCGTTCCAGTCACTAGAGGCAGGAATAGAGTAATCCGTTATGGATCGATCACCTTGGCATAGGGAAGCCAGGGCCCTAGAAGCCTCCCTACCAAAAACTGAACGGTCAAAAACCCGAATCATCTCCCCTCTTTGGGAAGTTCTGGTAATTGTTTGAACAATCAGCCCTTGCCTCCCAGATAGCTGTGCCCCACCTCTCAGTCCCGCCAGTGGGGGAGGAATGACGTACAACCCAGCTCTCTAGAGTATGTGTTGGGTTGGGAGAGAGAACACAATATCACACTGGGTGAGAAAAGGAGCGGCACTCCTTAAGGCTGCCCGGAGTAAAGCAAGGTGGGTTATTAACCCTAGGTTCCGGAGGCCCGGCAGACCAGGAAGTAACAGGTGGCACGAGACGAAGACTCTGGAACTGTCCAGAGAGGTCGGAAACCTGAGCGGCCAGGTCTCCTCCGAAAGTATTGACGAGCAGCAGACAATTCCTGCTCGTGGTTCGGCCGAGAATGGCCCCGGATCTCGACGGCAGTGTTACGAGCGGCTGTAGTCGCTGGGTCCATTCTTGGTCGGATCCTTCTGTTATGCAGGTGAATGAGGACCCAAAAGCGATTTGGCGAAAACAGAGTCTTAATCCAGCTTAAGAAATAGCAATACTCCTAGACAAACGGAGCGGTAAATAAAGCATAAAAACAATTTCACCGTGAATCACGAGAACTGACTGAGACTCCGATAATAAACTGCAGGTTGCCTCGGGAAGGCACTCTGACCGTAGCAGACTCAGGACACCTGCTCACCACGCAGCATCTGAGGGAAACACGAATACGACAGGAAGCGATACAAAGACACAGCACGGAACACATACAAGGATCCGACAGGGCAGAAACGGAAAACAAGGGGAGAAATAGGGACTCTAATCAGGGAAAGATGAAAGAAAGGGAAGACTAATGATTGATTAGGGGAATAGGGAACAGCTGGGAGCAGGAACGGAACGATAGAGGAGAAGAGAGAGAGGAGGGAGAGAGAAAAGGGGAACGAACCTAAAAAGACCAGCAGGGGGAAAACGAACAGAAGGAAAAGCAAAATGACAAGACAATATAAGACAAAACATGACACTTGCAGATACAGTGCGGGTTTAGCCTAGTACA
>NC_060178.1:52653442-52667504 GCF_021184085.1 Oncorhynchus gorbuscha
ATACAAAGCGAACTCAGGCTACCTAAATACGGTTCCCAATCAGAGACAACGATAAGCACCTGACTCCAATTGAGAACCGCCTCAGGCAGCCAGCAGCCTAACTAGACACACCCCTAATCATACACAATCCCAACGCTAATAAAACCCCAGTACGAAACACAACATATGTAAACCCATGTCACACCCTGGCCTACCCAAACATATAACAAAAACACAAAATACAATGACCATAGGCATGACAGAACCCCCCTAAGGTAGCGGACTCCCGGACGCACCTCAAGAGCATAGGGAGGGTCCGGGTGGGCGTCTGTCCATGGTGGCGGTTCTGGCTCGGGACGTGGACCCCACTCCATTAATGTCCTATTTCCTCCCCTTCGCGTCCTGGGATAATCCACCTTCTCCGCTGACCATGGCCTAATAGTCCTCACCCAGATCCCCACATAACTGAGGAGCAGCTCGGGACAGAGGAGCAGCTCGGGACAGAGGGGCAGCTCGGGGACAGAGGGGCAGCTCGGGACAGAGGGCAGCTCAGGACAGAGGGGCACCAGACAGCGGGCAGCTCAGGACAGGAGACAGAGGATCTCAGGACAGGCAGCCCGGCAGCCCGCACTGAGGAAGCCCGGCAGCCGAGAGGGAGCCCACAGAGAAAGCCATACCGAGAGGAAGCTCAGCACGAGAGATGCCAGGCAGGTAGAGGAAGCCCAGTACCGGCTGGCCGGTGGAAACTGAGAGCTGCCAGGCCATTCAGAAGATCCCAGACCGGCAAGCTCAGGCAGGTAGTAGGTCTGCAATCGGTTATCGGGATCCCGGCAGCATCGGCGTCCGCCGCCGACGAGCGATCTGGAAGAGACAGGAGACGGGCAGATCTGGAAGAGACTGGTTCTGCCGCAGATCTGGAAGAGACTGCTGTCCTGGCCGCGCTGGGCTGGGACTGGCGCACTGGCGGCTGTCGTGACTGGGAGCATCTGCGTGGCGACTGACAGGCACCCGTGGCGCAGGAGAAAGGTTTCAGGCTGGCAAGAGGAGAGGAGAGAAAAGTTCGGCTGGCGCTGAACAGGCGGGAGATCCGGCAGCGCAAAGAGGAGAGGAGAAAGGCGCTGGCTGCGCAAACAGGCTGGCGCACTGGAGGCCTGGAGGTGGTGCTGAACTGCTGAGACTGGGTCGACACACGCACAAGTGGCCCTGACAGACAGGGAGCTCCCCAGGAGGACTGGTGTAGAGGTGGCTCTGGATGGGCCGGACCGGCAGGGCGCACTGGAGCTCTTGAGCACCGAGCACTGCCGGCTGACCTGGCTGATGCCCACTCTGCTGACCAATGGAAGGGTGGTGCTGGTGTCGCCACTGGCCTGCAGCACCCGACTGGAAACACTGTGCGCTCCATAGCATAACACGGTGCCTGCCCGGGTCTCTCTGAGCATCGGTGAGCACAGGGATCTTGGACCGTTTCCCAGCTACCTGGCATAACTATTCTCCTTCCAGAGCCGCAAGACTGAAACACGCGCCCATAACACGGTGCCCGCCGTTTATAGCTCAATGGTACAGTCCTCGCTACCTGCGCCTCTCCGCTTTAGCTTTCACTTCTATTTTTTCTTCCTTGGGACGGCGATATTCTCCAGGCTGAGCCCAAGCTGTCCTTTACCGTCTAATTCCTCCTCCCATGTCCACTCCTCCAAGTGGTGCAGCCTTCCCCACTGCAACTGCTCTTCATGATTAACAGGGAGAGTAGGTCTCAGGTCTGACTCCCTGACTCAGCCACTCTCTCTCTGCGCTTTCCCCCAATAAATATTTGGGGGTTACTGTCTGCTTGCGCTCTGCGCCGTGTTTTCCCTTTAGACTCCATCTGCCTATAGCCCTCTTCGCATTGCTGCAGGGAATCCCAGTGCGGGCTCCTGCACTCCGCTCTGGCCGAAGCTCGCCGCCCACCTGTCGATTTCTTCCCACGCCGTATACTCCAAGCTTCTGCTGTCCATAACGTCCTCCTTTAGCTCCTGCCAGTTTACACACTGCTGGTCTGTGAGTGGTGGTGGGTGTTTCTTGTAACGGCGTTCGTCTGTTGAATGAAGAAAGTCGGACCGAAATGCAGCGTGTAGGTTACTCATGACTTTAATGAACAGAATAGCGGTACATGAAATAACTGTTATACAAAAACAACAGAACGGAACGTGAAACTAATTACAGCCTATCTGGTGACTACAACACAGAGACATGAACAAACACCCACAAAATACAAAGCGAACTCAGGCTACCTAAATACGGTTCCCAATCAGAGACAACGATAAGCACCTGACTCCAATTGAGAACCGCCTCAGGCAGCCAAGCCTAACTAGACACACCCCTAATCATACACAATCCCAATGCTAATAAAACCCCAATACGAAACACAACATATAAACCCATGTCACACCCTTGCCTACCCAAACATATAACAAAAACACAAAATACAATGACCAAGGCGTGACAAGGATATTTTGTCACGACAAAATGCTAGAATATGCATATAATTGACAGCTTTGGATAGAAAACACTATAACGTTTCCGAAACTGTAAAGATGTTGTATGTGAGTATAACAGAACTGATGTTACAGGCGAAAGCTTGAGAAAAATCCAATCCGGAAGTGCCCCAGGTTTTAAAAGCGCTGCGTTCCAATGACTCCCTATTCAGCTGTGAATGTACCATCAACGAGCTTACGCTTTCTACATATTCCCCAAGGTGTCTACAGCATTGTGACGTAGTTTTACGCATTTCTGTTGAAGAATAGCCATAGGCGGCCACATTGCGTAAGTGGTCACATGGTGGCTCCGAGAGAGATTCTCGCGTAAAATACAGAGGTAGCCATTATTCCAATCGGTCCTAGTGAAAAACGAATTGTCCCGACGGATATATTATCGAATAGACATTAGAAAAACACCTTGAGGATGGATTCTAAACAACATTTGCCATGTTTCTGTCGATAATATGGAGCTAATTTGGAATATTTTTCTGCATTGTGGTGACCGCAATTTCCGGGCGATTTCTCAGCCAAACGTGAAGAACAAACGGAACTATTTCACCTACAAAAATAATATTTTGGGAAAAAATGAACTTTGGCTGTCTACCTGGGAGTCTCGTGAGTGAAAACATGCGAAGTTCATCAAAGGTAAACAATTTAATTTGATTGCTTTTCTGATTTCCGTGACAAGGTTGACTGCTGCTAGCAAGGCATAATGCTATGCTAGGCTATGATAAACTTACACAAATGCTTGTCTAGCGATGGCTGTAAAGCATATTTTGAACTTCCAATGAACCAAATGTGCTATCTGGGATGGAGAGAGAAGAAGGAAGAAGAGTATGAGAAGAGGGGGTAGGAGAGAGAAAGAGAGGGGGGTATTGAGAGAGAGAGAGAGAGAGAGAGAGAGAGGGGGGGAGAAGGAATGAGAGCAAAAGTTCTCACAATGTTGGAAATGTATTTGTTATCTTTATAAATACAGATGTGTGTGTGTATGTGTATGTGTGTGTGTGTGTGTGTGTGTGTGTGTGTGTGTGTGTGTGTGTGTGTGTGTGTGTTTCAGCTGCTAACACGCATTGGTCAAAACTGAAGTCTCATTGTCAAAACTCTTGTATGTGGACCAAACTGTGAATCATTTTCATTGCTTTCACATAAAATGCATTCAATGACCACATTCCCCGAAATCCATGAACTCTTTTCATTCATACTCCACCACCTACAAAACTATATATTTGCAGCACATGTTGTCAAATGCCAAGACACTGTTTCCAAACTGTTAAACACATTCAAATCAGAATGATGACAAATGTTGTTGATTTTTGCAGTAACGATTGAAACATATTGCAAATCTCAGCAGAACATTTAATCACTCCAAACACAGCTGTATTGCAGCTGTCCTGGCCTACCCAAATGTCCTGGTTCAGAGCCTCTTTACCAAACCAACAAAACAGCACGCTGCAGGATTCAGTTTGCAAACATGGATCAAGGAAGACAGGTAATGTCCCAAAGAAGAGGCAGGGAGAGGGAGACAGTTGCTGGGGAAAGAAGAGGCAGGGAGAGGGGAGACAGGTTGGTTGGGCACACTGGCAGGGAGAGGGAGACAGGTTGGATGTGAAAACCATAAGTATGGATGTGGATTTTGGTCCAGCCTATTATTTAGGCACGCCCAATAGTCAATGATCAGCTCTCAGTTTAATAACTATGTGACAGGTACTAAGCATGTGTATGTGTCACGCCTTGGTCATTGTATCTTGTGTTTTTGTTATATGTTTGGGTAGGCCAGGGTGTGACATGGGTTTATATGTTGTATTTCGTATTGGGGTTTGTATTAATTGGGAGTGTGTATCATTAGGGGTGTGTCTAGTTAGGCTTGGCTGCCTGAGGCGATTCCTAATTGGAGTCAGCTGATTCTCGTTGTCTCGGATTGGGAACCGTATTTAGGCAGCCTGAGTGCGCATTGTATTTCGTGGGTGATTGTACCTGTCTTAGTGTTAGTCACCAGATAGGCTGTATTTGTTTCACTCGTTTAGTTGTTTTCAGTATTTTCAGTTATCTCATGTACGGCATTATTCTTCATTAAAAGTCATGAGTAACCTACACGCTGCATTTCGGTCTGACTCTCTTCAAACAACAGATGAACCCCCGTTACAGAATCACCCACCACCATTCACAGACCGAGCAGCGGTGAACTGGCAGGATCTAAAGGTGGACGTTATGACAACAGAAGCAGGGATTATACGACGAAGAAATCGACAGGTGGGCGGGCTGACCCAGAGCGAGGTGCAGGAGCCCGCCTGGGATTCCCCTACAGCAATGCGAAGAGGGCTATACACGATGGAATCGGTATGAAAGCACGGTTATACAGAGCGAAAAACCGAAGGTAACGGAAAGTGCAGAGAGAGAGTGGCTGAGTCAGGAATCAGACCTGAGCCTACTCTCCTGTTAATCGTGAAGAGCAGTTGCAATGGGAGAGACTGCATCATTTGGAGATTTGGACATGGGAGGAGGAATTAGACGGTAAAGGACCCTGGGGCAGCCCGGGAGAATATCGCCGTCCCAAGGAGGAAATAGAAGCAGCCAAAGCGGAGAGGCGCATGTATGAGGAGGCAGCACGGCGACGCGGTTGGAAACCGGGAAGTCACCCCCCAAAAAATATTGGGGGGGTTAAAGGGGAGAATAGTTATGCCAGAAATCTTGGTGCATACCCCTGTGCTCACCATTGGGCTATAGAGACCGGGCAGGCAACTGTAATATGCCATGGAGCGCACGGTGTCAGTGCGGGTGCAGAGCCAGCTGCACACATACCAGCCCTTCCTATTGGTCAAGGAGTGGGCATCGAGCCAGGTAGCTTGGGCAGGCCTCGGTGCTCAAGAGCTCCAGTGCGCCTGCACGGTCCGGTCTATCCAGAGCCACCTCTACACACCAGTCCTCTCCGGTAGCAGCTCACCGCACCAGGCTTCTTGTGCGTGTCCTCGCGCCAGTACCACCAGTTCCAGCACCACGCACCAGGCCTCCAGTTCGCCTCGCCTGTCTCAGCACAGCCAGTGCTTTTCTCCCCTCCTGTGCTATCGGAGTCTCCAGCCTGTTTACGCAGCCAGAGCCTTTCTCCTCTCCTGCTGCCGATTCCTGTCTGTCCAGGGCCACCAGTGCGCCCAGTCGGCCCAGCGTCCAGTGCGCCTCGCCTGTTCAGAGCCTTTCTCCTCTCCTGCACTGCCGGAGTCTCCTGTCTGCCCAGCGCCGCCAGTGCTGCCAGTCGGCCCAGCGCGTCCAGTGCGCCTCGCCTGTTCAGCGCAGCCAGAGCTTTTCTCCTCTCCTGCACTGTTGGAGTCTCCCGCCTGTTCAGCGCAGCCAGAGCCTTTCTCCTCTCCTGCGCTGCCGGAGTCTCCTGTCTGCCCAGCGCCGCCAGCCGGCCCAGCGTCACCAGTCTGCCAGGATCCGCCAGAAGTGCCAGTCTGCCAGGATCCGCCAGAAGTGCCAGTCTGCCAAGATCTTCTAGATCGGCCAGACAACCTGAATCATCCAAGTCCACCAGCCAGCCAGGATTTACCGGAGCCTACTACCTGCCTGAGCTTCCTCTCAGTACTGAGCTTCCTCTCAGTACTAGGCTTCCCCTCTGTACTGGGCTTCCTCTCTGTACTGGGCTCCCTCTCAGTACTGGGCTGCTTCGGTCCCGGGCTGCCCCTCTGTCCCGGGCTGCCCCTCTGTCCTGAGCTGCCCTGCTGTCCTGAGATGCCCCTCTATCCTGAGATGCCCCTCTATCCTGAGATGCCCCTCTATCCTGAGTTGCCCCTCTGTCCCGAGCTGCCCCTCTGTCCCGAGCTGCCCCTCTGTCCCGAGCTGCCCCTCTGTCCCGAGCTGCCCCTCTGTCCCGAGCTGCCCCTCAGTTATGTGGGGATCAGGGTGAGGACTATTAGGCCATGGTCGACGGAGAAGGTGGATTATCCTAGGACGCGAAGGGGAGGAACTAGGACATTTATGGAGTGGGGTCCACGTCCCGAGCCAGAACCGCCACCATGGACAGACGCCCACCCGGACCCTCCCTATGCTCTTGAGGTGCTTCCCGGAGTCCGCACCTTAGGGGGGGGTTCTGTCACGCCTTGGTCATTGTATCTTGTGTTTTTGTTATATGTTTGGGTAGGCCAGGGTGTGACATGGGTTTATATGTTGTATTTCGTATTGGGGTTTGTATTAATTGGGAGTGTGTATTATTAGGGGTGTGTCTAGTTAGGCTTGGCTGCCTGAGGCGATTCCTAATTGGAGTCAGCTGATTCTCGTTGTCTCGGATTGGGAACCGTATTTAGGCAGCCTGAGTGCGCGTTGTATTTCGTGGGTGATTGTACCTGTCTTAGTGTTAGTCACCAGATAGGCTGTATTTGTTTCACTCGTTTGTTGTTTTCGTATTTTCAGTTATCTCATGTACCGCATTATTCTTCATTAAAAGTCATGAGTAACCTACACGCTGCATTTCGGTCTGACTCTCTACAAACAACAGACAAAGTTCATTACAGTATGGTTGTAGCTTGGGTTTATTTACAATTTTCACCCATTCACACTCTTCTTTTACAAAAGAGGAATATTCTAGTCACCCTGCTGCTTACACAAGCCTGTTATCTGCCTGTAAGGCTCAGCAGGTAAGAGTAGTGGCTGGGTCTCCCAACACTGTTCTATAATTGACTTCCTAGCAGTCACCAGTGCTCACTCTGTAAAATGGCACTAATTGCATTAGTGTTAATCCTGAGGATCTGGCTTTCCCAGACTCCTGCCTGCAGTAGGACTCAGCACTGTGGTTAGTTGTGCATGGCTAAAGACGAGGACAGGGACTGCCGGATACCCTGATGACCTATGGTCACAATGAGATTGTACACACAGTGGTAGTTGACATCTAGGCGTGCGTGCAACTACTGTTGGGAAACTCATAAACCAACGCAATGCTGAACGTGGAAGTATGGATTTCGAGCATTCTATTGCTAAATGCAGGTATGGTTATGTTCTTCTTTGTGCTTTCATGTATGTGACTATTTGTTTCAATGACAATGCTATACAATCTCATTGAAGTAAATGGAATTGAGTGATTATTGTTGATCATCATCGTGTTTTAAGCTTCCCATCTTTTCTGTGTGTTGTTGTAAACTGGATTGAGAAAATATCTTCATCTAGTAACTTTTGTTGCTACTGTATATGAGATTGAATGGGTCTATTGGCCTGAGTAGAAGCCATGGTACTGTATTTTACCACTAACATATTCTTATATTAGGAATAGATGCTTATGGTTTCAGAACCTATACTATTCTTTATCTGAAATCAAATGGAATTGAAAACTAGACATGGACCTTTTACTTTACTTTTACTCTTAATTGACATACACTGATCTATATCAACGTTGACACTGCCAGTTGTTCCATCACAAACTGTCATGAACATAAAGCTCCCGGCTACAATCCAATCAAAGACACATTTACATTATCCCACCCCTGATTAGCCACTATTGGCTTAAAAAGCCAAACGTAACACAATATCTGCCAATTAATTACCAGCATCATTTCCCCTCTGTCTTGTCATGACTGTCCTGTAAGAATCCGAATGGGTCAGATCGGCTTGGCAGTGGATGGCAGTAACCAGACCCTCTCTCACCTACAGAGGGGAGGAGGGAGCTGCTGGGGGATTGACAGTTCACACCCTGTTGTAAATTAAAGGAGAGGAGATCTAGGGTCTCCCTCTCCAAAATCCACAAAGGAATGTGCTTTGTCTCCAGAGACTTTCCACGCTGAAACTTTAACGCATTCAAAAGCGAATACTGGAACAATATTTCTAACATTAGAACGTGGGGAATGGTCAGAGGTGATCTAAAGAATAAAAATGTCATATGGGATGCTATTTTAAAGTGTTATAAAGGAAATACTTTAACTTAAAGTATATTGAATACATTTACTAAGTCTCAAGCCTTACCGTTGTATAGAAAATATGAACATTTATGAAAGTATTTTTGTTAAGATAGGAATCTGATTTTAGAAGCCATGAGAGAGAATTTGTCTCCTATAAACTTTGCAGAGTAAGTAGCCACACCCCAAGTGAGGTCAGAGTGCGTGTCAGCCTGACGAAACCGTCCCTTTCGACCAGAGTGCATAAAAGGATGGGTAAAGAAATTAACAGTTAGACCAGAACATCGCCAGGCTGCAGCTTCTTGTGTAAAGTGGTTTGAACTCTGAATACCAACACGGCATGGAGAAAAAAACTCCCCTCTCAGACAGTCACTGGTACAGCTGATTAGCTGTCATAAAAAAGTATCTAGAAAAGTTAATTTAATTGAGACCATTCTACTATCCTTCAAACCATCCTTTTCTACTACTCTTCTAAAATCACTGTAGTACGCTACTCTCATCACCCAATGGGAACCATCGATACGACTGGCTAGCCTATCTTCAAAGGAGCATCAGTAGATGAGACAGGTCTGGACCCCTTTCAGACAATCAGAGCCTTACAAGCATGCTGCTGAAAGGTCCATCACCCTTCCTAAGGAGGGCTGGTTCTCACAGAGACCCACAGCTAATTAAGGCATTTCAACGTAAATACATTCATGATTTCTTACTCCAAATGGGCGGCAAAGTATATGATTACTGTGAGAATAGCTTCTAAAATGTATCAATGATAAGTGTATTTTTCTCTCTCTATCTCTCCATGTCGTTGTGTAACAAGCCGCCATATGGTGTGTCAGTCCGCTAGGGACCTTTTCCTAATGTATTAAGTGTATGTTATCGTGTGTTATCATTTAGTTAGCTAGTAAATAAATAATTTAACTTGTTATGGCTGCAATCCCACTATCGGGATAAGTGTCATCAACAACCGCTGAATAAATATTTATATTAATGAAATATTCATATGAATATTATATTAATGAAATGCAATATAGGAAAACACAGTTTAGCCTTTTGTTAATCCACCTGTCATGTCAGATTTTGAAATTATGCTTTACAGCGAAAGCAATCCATGCGTTTGTGTAAGTTTATCGATCGCACGACAAAATATTAAGTACACTTAGCATCAGGAAGCTTGGTCATGAAAATCAGAAAAGCAATCAAATTAATCGTTTACCTTTGATGATCTTCGGATGTTTTCACCACGAGACTCCCAGTGTCATGCAGGTGAAAGAGGACCCAAACGCGACTTAACAGAAACAGAGTTTATTAAAGTCCAAAACGGAATAACAGAAATCCTCTAGATTTGTAGAGGGAAAACAACTGGAGAAGCGGCCACAGACTGCAGGTCGCTTCGGGTGGCGCAGGCCGTAGTCGGCTGAGGACACCTGCTCACACGCAGCGTCTGATAAAGGCACAAAACACGACAGGACAGGGTGATACAATCACGGCAAAAACCACGACAGGACAGGGCGAAACGCAATGCAGCATGGTAGATTAATACAAAGAACCGACCTTGCACAGGAACGGATCACAAAGAATAAATAGGGACTCTAATCAGGGGAAAGGATCGGGGAACAGGTGTGGGAAGACTAAATGATGATTAGGGGAATAGGAACAGCTGGGAGCAGGAACGGAACGATAGAGAGAAGAGCGAGAGAGTGAGAGAGGGAGGAGAGAGAGGGATAGGAGGGAAAGAACCAAATAAGACCAGCAGAGGAAACGAATAGCATGGGGAGCACAGGGACAAGACATGATAATAAATGACAAACATGACAGGTACCCCCCCACTCACCCAGGCGCCTCCTGGCGCTCTCGAGGAAGAACACTGGCAGCAACGGAGAAATCATAGATCAAACGGTCCAGCACGTCCCGAGAAAGAACCCAACTCCTCTCCTCAGGACCGTAACGAAAAGCGATAAAAGGAAACTAGGGTTACTACTCTAAAAAAAATGAGAACTAGGGACAGACTGAGACACAGCAAGGGCAGGGACAAGAACAGGAGAGATGCGATGGCAGGGAACAGACTGAGACCAGCAAGACCAGGAGCAGAAGCAGAAAAAAATTACCAGACTTCTTCTGCGCGCAGTCTGAACACGCAGCCACGAGCGGCGCGTGTCACGCTCCTGAGTCGGCCACCAAAAGCGCTGGCGAATAGGCGCCGTGCCTCGGAACACCGGGATGACCAGCTAACTTGGCAGAGTGAGCCCACTGAAGAACAGCCAGGCAGTGGAAACAGGAGCGAAAAGGAGGTTACTAGGACAAGCGCGCGCGACGCAGTGTGCGTGAGTGCTTGCTTAACCTGTCTTTCAATTCCCAGACTGTCAACCCCGACAACACGCCCATAAGGAAGAATCCCTCGAGATCAGTAGAAGCCACAGAAGAACTAAACAGACGGGATAAGGCATCAGGCTTGGTGTTCTTGCTACCCGGACGGTAAGAAATCACAAACTCGAAGCGAGGCGAAAAACAACGCCCAACGAGGCTTGACGGGCATTAAGTCGTTTGGCAGAACGGATGTACTCAAGGTTCTTATGGTCTGTCCAAACGACAAAGACGGTCGCCCCCTCCAACCACTGTCGCCATTCGCCTGGGCTAGCGGATGGCGAGCAGTTCCACGATTACCCACATCATGGTTGCGCTCAGATGGCGACAGGCGATGAGAAAAATAAGCGCAGGATGAACCTTATCGTCAGACTGGAAGCGCTGGGATAGAATGGCTCCCACGCCTACCTCTGAAGCGTCAACCTCGACAATAAATTGTCTAGTGACGTCAGGAGTAACGAGGATAGGAGCGGACGTAAAACGTTCTTTTAGAAGATCAAGCTCCTGGGCGGAACCGGACCACTTAAAACACGTCTTGACAGAAGTAAGAGCTGTGAGAGGGGCAGCAACTTGACCCGAAGTACGAATGAAACGCCCGATAGAAGATTAGCGAAACCTAAAAAAGCGCTGCAACTCGACACGTGACCTTGGCAGACCCAATCACTGACAGCTTGGACCTTAGCGGAATCCATCTGAATGCCTTCAGCGGAAATAACGGAACCCCGAGAAAAGTAACGGAGGAGACATGAAAAGAGCACTTCTCAGCCTTTACGTAGAGACAATTCTCTAAAAGGCGCTGTAGAACACGTCGAACGTGCTGAACATGAATCTCGAGTGACGGAGAAAAATCAGGATATCGTCAAGATAGACAAAAACAAAAATGTTCAGCATGTCTCTCAGAACATCATTAACTAATGCCTGAAAAACAGCTGGCGCATTAGCGAGACCCGAGCGGCAGAACCCGGTACTCAAAATGCCTAACGGAGTGTTAAACGCCGTTTTCCACCGTCCCCCTCTCTGATGCGCACGAGATGGTAAGCGTTACGAAGGTCCAACTTAGTAAAAGCACCTGGCTCCCTGCAGAATCTCGAAGGCTGATGACACAGAGAAGCGGATAACGATTCTTAACGTTATGTCATTCAGCCCTCGATAATCCACGCAGGGGCGCAGAGTACCGTCCTTCTTCTTAACAAAAAGAACCCGCCCCGGCGGAGAAGAAGAAGGCACTATGGTACGGCGTCAAGAGACACAGACAAATAATCCTCTCGAGAGCCTTACGTTCGGGAGCCGACAGAGTATAGTCTACCTCCGGAGGCGTGGTCCCTGGAAGGAGATCAATACTACAATCATACGACCGGTGAGGAGGAAGGGAGTTGGCTCAGGACCGACTGAAGACCGTGCGCAGATCATGATATTCCTCCGGCACTCCTGTCAAATCGCCAGGTTCCTCCTGAGAAGTAGGGAGAGAAAGAAAGCGGGAGGGATGGCAGACATTAAACACTTCACATGACAAGAAACGTTCCAGGATAGGATAGAATTACTAGACCAATTAATAGAAGGATTATGACATACTAGCCAGGGATGACCCAAAACAACAGGTGTAAACGGTGAACGGAAAATCAAAAAAAAGAAATAGTCTCACTGTGGTTACCAGATACTGTGAGAGTTAAAGGTAGTGTCTCAAATTTGATACTGGGAAGATGACTACCATCTAAGGCAAACATGGGCGTAGGCTTGTCTAACGGTCTGAAAGGAATGTTATGTTTCAGAACCCATGCTTCGTCCATGAAACAACCCTCAGCCCCCAGAGTCAATCAAGGCACTGCATGTAGCACCGAACCGGTCCAGCGTAGATGGACCGACATAGTAGTACAAGATCTAGATGAAGAGGACTGAGTAGTAGCGCTCACCAGTAGCCCTCCGCTTACTGATGGGCTCTGGCCTCTTACTGGACATGAATTAACAAAATGTCCAGCAACTCCGCAATAGAGGCACAGGCGGTTGGTGATCCTCCGTTCCCTCTCCTTATTCGAGATGCGAATCCCTCCCAGCTGCATGGGCTCAGTCTCAAAGCCAGAGGAGGGAGATGGTTGCGATGCGGAGCAGGGAAACACCGTTGATGCGAGCTCTCTTCCACGAGCCCGGTGACGAAGATCTACCCGTCGTTCTATGCGGATGGCGAGAGCAATCAAAGTCCACATCTGAAGGAACCTCCGGAGAGAATCTCATCACTTAACCACTGCGTGAGTCCCTCCAGAAAACGAGCGAGCAGCGCCGGCTCGTTCCACTCACTAGAGGCAGCAGAGTGCGAAAACTCAATGGAATAATCCGTTATGGACCGTTCACCTTGGCATAAGGAAGCCAGGGCCCTAGAAGCCTCCCCACCAAAAACTGAACGGTCAAAAACCCGAATCATCTCCTCTTTAAAGTTCTGGAATTTGATAGAGCAATCAGCCCTTGCCTCCCAGATAGCTGTGCCCCATTCTCGAGCCCGGCCAGTAAGGAGTGAAATGGCGTAAGCAACCCGAGCTCTCTCTCTAGAGTATGTGTTGGGTTGGAGAGAGAACACAATCTCACTGCGTGAAAGGAGCGGCACTCAGTGGGCTGCCCGGAGTAGCAAGGTGGGTTATTAACCCTGGGTTCTGGAGGCTCGGCAGGCCAGGAAGTAACAGGTGGCACGAGACGTAGACTCTGGAACTGTCAGAGAGGTCGGAAACCTGAGCGGCCAGGTTCTCCACGGCATGGCGAGCAGCGGACAATTCCTGCTCGTGTCTGCCGAGCATGGCTCCCTTGGATCTCGACGGCAGTGTAACGAGCGTCTGAAGTCGCTAGGTCCATTCCTTGGTCGGTTCCTTCTGTCATGCAGGTGAAAGAGAGGACCCAAACGCGACTTAACAGAAACAGAGTTTATTAAAGTCCAAAACGGAATAACAGAAATCCTCTAGATTTGTAGAGGGAAAACAACTGGAGAAGCGGCCACAGACTGCAGGTCGCTTCGGGTAGCGCAGGCCGTAGTCGACTGAGACACCTGCTCACACGCAGCGTCTGAAGAAGGCACAAAACACGACAGGACAGGGTGATACACAATCACGGCAAAAACACGACAGGACAGGCGAAAGCGCAATCACAGCATAGAGTGAATACAAAATAAGGAACCCGGCACAGGAGCGGATCACAAAGGAATAAATAGGGACTCTAATCAGGGGGAAAGGATCGGGGAACAGGTGTGGGAAGACTAAATGATGATTAGGGGAATAGGGTTGCTGGGAGCAGGAGCGAACGTAGAGAGAAGAGAGAGCGAGAGAGTGAGAGAGGGAGGGGAGAGAGAGAGGGATAGGA
>NC_060178.1:52667604-52725799 GCF_021184085.1 Oncorhynchus gorbuscha
GAGGGAGGGGGAGAGAGGGATAGAAAGGGGAAAGAACCAAATAAGACCAGCAGAGGAAACGAATAGAATGGGGAGCACAGGGACAAGACATGATAATAAAATGACAAACATGACAGTACCCCCACTCACCGAAGCGCCTCCTGGCGCACTCGAGGAGGAATCTGGCGGCAACGGAGGAAATCATCGATGAGTGAACGGTTCAGCACGTCCGAGACGGAACCCAACTCCTCTCCTCAGGACCGTAACCCTCCCAATCCACTAAGTATTGGTGACCCCGTCCCGAGAACGCATGTCCATGATCTTATGTACCTTGTAAATAGGTGCGCTCTCGACAAGGACGGGAGGGGGAGGAAGACGAACGGGGGTCTTGAAAGGGCTTAACACAGGAGACATGGAAGACAGGATGGACGCGACGAAGATGTCGCGGAAGCAGTCGCACAGCGACAGGATTGACGACCTGGGAGACACGGAACGGACCAATGAACCGCGGAGTCAACTTACGAGAAGCTGTCGTAAGAGGAAGGTTGCGAGTGGAAAGCCACACTCTGGCCGCAACAATACCTTGGACTCTTTAATCCTGCGTTTATTGGCGGCTCTCACCGTCTGTGCCCTGTAACGGCAAAGTGCAGACCTCACCCTCCTCCAGGTGCGCTCACAACGTTGGACAAACGCTTGAGCGGAGGGGAACGCTGGACTCGGCAAGCTGGGATGAGAACAGAGGAGGCTGGTAACCCAGACTACTCTGAAACGGAGATAACCCGGTAGCAGACGAAGGAAGCGAATTGTGAGCGTATTCTGCCCAGGGGAGCTGTTCTGCCCAAGACGCAGGGTTTCTGAAAGAAAGGCTGCGTAGTATCGACCAATCGTCTGATTGGCCCTCTCTGCTTGACCGTTAGACTGGGGATGAAACCCGGAAGAGAGACTGACGGACGCACCAATCAAACGACAGAACTCCTCCAAAACTGTGACGTGAATTGCGGGCCTCTGTCTGAAATCGGCGTCTAACGGGAGGCCATGAATTCTGAATACATTCTCAATAATGATTTGTGCCGTCTCCTTAGCGGAAGGAAGTTTAGCGAGGGGGAATGAAATGTGCCGCCTTAGAAACCTATCGACAACCGTCAGAATCACAGTCTTCCCCGCAGACAAAGGCAGACCGGTAATGAAGTCTAAGGCAATGTGAGACCATGGTCGAGAAGGGGAATGGGAGCGGTCTGAGACGACCGGCAGGAGGAGAGTTACCCGACTTAGTCTGCGCGCAGTCCGAACAAGCAGCCACGAAACGGCGCGTGTCACGCTCCTGAGTCGGCCACCAAAAGCGCTGGCGAATAGACGCAAGAGTGCCTCGAACACCGGGATGACCAGCTAACTTGGCAGAGTGAGCCCACTGAAGAACAGCCAGACAGTGGAAACAGGAGCGAAAAGGAGGTTACTAGGACAAGCGCGACGCAGTGTGCGTGAGTGCTTGCTTAACCTGTCTTTCAATTCCCCAGACTGTTAACCCGACAACACGCCCATAAGGAAGAATCCCCTCGGGATCAGTAGAAGCCACAGAAGAACTAAACAGACGGGATAAGGCATCAGGCTTGGTGTTCTTGCTACCCGGACGGTAAGAAATCACAAACTCGAAACGAGCGAAAAACAACGCCCAACGAGCTTGACGGGCATTAAGTCGTTTGGCAGAACGGATGTACTCAAGGTTCTTATGGTCTGTCCAAACGACAAAGGCAGTCGCCCCCTCCAACCACTGTCGCCATTCGCCTAGGGCTAGCGGATGGCGAGCAGTTCCACGGTTACCCACATCATAGTTGCGCTCAGATGGCGACAGGCGATGAGAAAAATAAGCGCAAGGATGAACCTTATCGTCAGACTGGAAGCGCTGGGATAGAATGGCTCCCACGCCTACCTCTGAAGCGTCAACCTCGACAATGAATTGTCTAGTGACGTCAGGAGTAACGAGGATAGGAGCGGACGTAAACGTTCTTTTAGAAGATCAAAAGCTCCTGGGCGGAACCGGACCACTTAAAACACGTCTTGACAGAAGTAAGAGCTGTGAGAGGGGCAGCAACTTGACCGAAATTACGAATGAAACGCCGATAGAAATTAGCGAAACCTAAAAAGCGCTGCAACTCGACACGTGACCTTGGAACGGGCCAATCACTGACAGCTTGGACCTTAGCGGAATCCATCTGAATGCCTTCAGCGGAAATAACGGAACCGAGAAAAGTAACGGAGGAGACATGAAAAGAGCACTTCTCAGCCTTTACGTAGAGACAATTCTCTAAAGGCGCTGTAGAACACGTCGAACGTGCTGAACATGAATCTCGAGTGACGGAGAAAAAATCAGGATATCGTCAAGATAGACAAAAACAAAAATGTTCAGCATGTCTCTCAGAACATCATTAACTAATGCCTGAAAAACAGCTGGCGCATTGGCGGGACCCGAGCGGCAGAACCGGTACTCAAAATGCCCTAACGGAGTGTTAAACGCCGTTTTCCACTCGTCCCCCTCTCTGATGCGCACGAGATGGTAAGCGTTACGAAGGTCCAACTTAGTAAAGCACCTGGCTCCCTGCAGAATCTCGAAGGCTGATGACATAAGGGAAGCGGATAACGATTCTTAACCGTTATGTCATTCAGCCCTCGATATCCACGCAGGGGCGCAGAGTACCGTCCTTCTTCTTAACAAAAGAACCCGCCCCGGCCGGGAGAAGAAGAAGGCACTATGGTACCGGCGTCAAGAGACACAGACAAATAATCCTCGAGAGCCTTACGTTCGGGAGCCGACAGAGAGTATAGTCTACCTCGAGGAGGAGTGGTCCCCGGAAGGAGATCAATACTACAATCATACGACCGGTGAGGAGGAAGGGAGTTGGCTCGGGACCGACTGAAGACCGTGCGCAGATCATGATATTCCTCCGGCACTCCTGTCAAATCGCCAGGTTCCTCCTGAGAAGTAGGGACAGAAGAAACGGGAGGGATGGCAGACATTAAACACTTCACATGACAAGAAACGTTCCAGGATAGGATAGAATTACTAGACCAATTAATAGAAGGATTATGACATACTAGCCAGGGATGACCCAAAACAACAGGTGTAAACGGTGAACGGAAAATCAAAAAGAAATAGTCTCACTGTGGTTACCAGATACTGTGAGGGTTAAAGGTAGTGTCTCAAATCTGATACTGGGAAGATGACTACCATCTAAGGCGAACATGGGCGTAGGCTTCTCTAACTCTCTGAAAGGAATGTCATGTTTCCGAACCCATGCTTCGTCCATGAAACAACCCTCAGCCCCAGAGTCTATCAAGGCACTACATGTAGCACCGAACCGGTCAGCGTAGATGGACCGACAAAAATAGTACAGGATTTTGATGGAGAGACTTGAGTAGTTGCGCTCACCTGTAGCCCTCCGCTTACAGATGAGCTCTGGCTTTTACTGGACATGAATTAACAAAATGTCCAGCAACTCCATAATAGAGGCACAGGCGGTTGGTGATCCTCCGTTCCCTCTCCTTAGTCGAGATGCGAATCCCTCCCAGCTGCATGGGCTCAGTCTCAAAGCCAGAGGAGGGAGATGGTTGCGATGCGGAGCAGGGAAACACCGTTGATGCGAGCTCTCTTCCACGAGCCCGGTGACGAAGATCTACCCGTCGTTCTATGCGGATGGCGAGAGCAATCAAAGAGTCCACATCTGAAGGAACCTCCCGGGAGAGAATCTCATCCTTAACCACTGCGTGGAGTCCTCCAGAAAACGAGCGAGCAGCGCCGGCTCGTTCCACTCACTAGAGGCAGCAAGAGTGCGAAACTCAATAGAATAATCCGTTATGGACCGTTCACCTTGGCATAAGGAAGCCAGGGCCCTAGAAGCCTCCCACCAAAAACTGAACGGTCAAAAACCCGAATCATCTCCTCTTTAAAGTTCTGGAACTTGTTAGAGCAATCAGCCCTTGCCTCCCAGATAGCTGTGCCCCATTCTCGAGCCCGGCCAGTAAGGAGTGAAATGGCGTAAGCAACCCGAGCTCTCTCTCTAGAGTATGTGTTGGGTTGGAGAGAGAACACAATCTCACACTGCGTGAGAAAGGAGCGGCACTCAGTGGGCTGCCCGGAGTAGCAAGGTGGGTTATTAACCCCTAGGTTCTGGAGGCTCGGCAGGCCAGGAAGTAACAGGTGGCACGAGACGTAGACTCTGGAACTGTCCAGAGAGGTCGGAAACCTGAGCGGCCAGGTTCTCCACGGCATGGCGAGCAGCAGACAATTCCTGCTCGTGTCTGCCGAGCATGGCTCCTTGGATCTCGACGGCAGTGTAACGGCGTCTGAAGTCGCTGGGTCCATTCCTTGGTCGGTTCCTTCTGTCATGCAGGTGAAAGAGGACCCAAAAGCGACTTAACAGAAACAGAGTTTATTCAAGTCCAAACAGGGAATAACAGAAATCCTCTAGTCTGTAGGGGAATAACAGGAGAAGCGGCCACAGACTGCAGGTCGCCGGGTAGCGCAGAGCCGTAGTTGACAGAGACACCTGCTCACACGCAGCATCTGATGAAGGCAAAAAACACGACAGGACAGGGCGATACACAATCACAGCAAAAACACGACAGGACAGGGCGAAACGCAATCACAGCATGGTGAATACTAAACAAGGAACCGACGGGACAGGAACGGAACACAAAGGAATAAATAGGGACTCTAATCAGGGGAAAGGATCGGGAACAGGTGTGGGAAGACTAAATGATGATTAGGGGAATAGGAACAGCTGGGAGCAGGAACGGAACGATAGAGAGAAGAGAGAGCGAGAGAGTGAGAGAGGGAGGGGGAGAGAGAGGGATAGAAAGAGGGAAAGAACCAAATAAGACCAGCAGAGGGAAACGAATAGAATGGGGAGCACAGGGACAAGACATGATAATAAATGACAAACATGACATAGTGTTGAACTGAGGTACTCTCATCTCTGGATGTAGTGTTGAACTGAGGAGTGTTGAACTGAGGACCTGTCAACTCTGGATGTAGTGTTGAACTGAGGACCTCTCATCTCTGGATGTAGTGTTGAACTGAGGAGTGTTGAACTGAGGAGTGTTGAACTGAGGACCTCTCAACTCTGGATGTAGTGTTGAACTGGGGACCTCTCAACTCTGGATGCAGTGTTGAACTGAGGACCTCTCATCTCTGGATGTAGCGTTGAACTGAGGAGTGTTGAACTGAGGACCTGTCAACTCTGGATGTAGTGTTGAACTGAGGACCTCTCATCTCTAGATGTAGTGTTGAACTGAGGACCTCTCAACTCTGGATGTAGTGTTGAACTGAGGAGTGTTGAACTGAGGACCTTTCAACTCTGGATGTAGTGTTGAACTGAGGACCTCTCAACTCTGAATGTAGTGTTGAACTGAGCACCTCTCATCTCTGGATGTAGTGTTGAACTGAGGAGTGTTGAACTGAGGACCTGTCAACTCTGGATGTAGTGTTGAACTGAGGACCTCTCATCTCTGGATGTAGCGTTGAACTGAGGAGTGTTGAACTGAGGACCTCTCATCTCTGGATGTAGTGTTGAACTGAGGAGTGTTGAACTGAGGACCTCTCAACTCCGGATGCAGTGTTGAACTGAGGACCTCTCAACTCTGGATAAAGTGTTGAACTGAGAAGCTGTGGCCTCTGGATGCAGTGTTGAACTGAGGAACTGTCATCTCTGGATGCAGTGTGGAACTAAGGAGCTATGGTCTTTGGATGCAGTGTTGAACTGAGGAGCTGTCGTCTCTGGATGCAGTGTTGAACTGAGGACCTCTCATCTCTGGATGTAGTGTTGAACTGAGGAGTGTTGAACTGAGGACCTCTCATCTCTGGATGTAGTGTTGAACTCAGGAGTGTTGAACTGAGGACCTCTCAACTCCGGATAAAGTGTTGAACTGAGAAGCTGTGGCCTCTGGATGCAGTGTTGAACTGAGGAACTGTCATCTCTGGATGCAGTGTGGAACTAGGAGCTATGGTCTTTGGATGCAGTGTTGAACTGAGGAGCTCTCATCTCTGGATGTAGTGTTGAACTGAGGAGTGTTGAACTGAGGACCTCTCAACTCTGGATGTAGTGTTGAACTGAGGACCTCTCAACTCTGGATGTAGTGTTGAACTGAGGACCTTTCATCTCTGGATGTAGCGTTGAACTGAGGAGTGTTGAACTGAGGACCTGTCAACTCTGGATGTAGTGTTGAACTGAGGACCTCTCATCTCTAGATGTAGTGTTGAACTGAGGACCTCTCAACTCTGGATGTAGTGTTGAACTGAGGAGTGTTGAACTGAGGACCTCTCAACTCTGGATGTAGTGTTGAACTGAGGACCTCTCAACTCTGAATGTAGTGTTGAACTGAGGTACTCTCATCTCTGGATGTAGTGTTGAACTGAGGAGTGTTGAACTGAGGACCTGTCAACTCTGGATGTAGTGTTGAACTGAGGACCTCTCATCTCTGGATGTAGTGTTGAACTGAGGAGTGTTGAACTGAGGAGTGTTGAACTGAGGACCTCTCAACTCTGGATGTAGTGTTGAACTGGGGACCTCTCAACTCTGGATGCAGTGTTGAACTGAGGACCTCTCATCTCTGGATGTAGCGTTGAACTGAGGAGTGTTGAACTGAGGACCTGTCAACTCTGGATGTAGTGTTGAACTGAGGACCTCTCATCTCTAGATGTAGTGTTGAACTGAGGACCTCTCAACTCTGGATGTAGTGTTGAACTGAGGAGTGTTGAACTGAGGACCTTTCAACTCTGGATGTAGTGTTGAACTGAGGACCTCTCAACTCTGAATGTAGTGTTGAACTGAGCACCTCTCATCTCTGGATGTAGTGTTGAACTGAGGAGTGTTGAACTGAGGACCTGTCAACTCTGGATGTAGTGTTGAACTGAGGACCTCTCATCTCTGGATGTAGCGTTGAACTGAGGAGTGTTGAACTGAGGACCTCTCATCTCTGGATGTAGTGTTGAACTGAGGAGTGTTGAACTGAGGACCTCTCAACTCCGGATGCAGTGTTGAACTGAGGACCTCTCAACTCTGGATAAAGTGTTGAACTGAGAAGCTGTGGCCTCTGGATGCAGTGTTGAACTGAGGAACTGTCATCTCTGGATGCAGTGTGGAACTAAGGAGCTATGGTCTTTGGATGCAGTGTTGAACTGAGGAGCTGTCGTCTCTGGATGCAGTGTTGAACTGAGGACCTCTCATCTCTGGATGTAGTGTTGAACTGAGGAGTGTTGAACTGAGGACCTCTCATCTCTGGATGTAGTGTTGAACTCAGGAGTGTTGAACTGAGGACCTCTCAACTCCGGATAAAGTGTTGAACTGAGAAGCTGTGGCCTCTGGATGCAGTGTTGAACTGAGGAACTGTCATCTCTGGATGCAGTGTGGAACTAAGGATGGTCTTTGGATGCAGTGTTGAACTGAGGAGCTCTCATCTCTGGATGTAGTGTTGAACTGAGGAGTGTTGAACTGAGGACCTCTCAACTCTGGATGTAGTGTTGAACTGAGGACCTCTCAACTCTGGATGTAGTGTTGAACTGAGGACCTTTCATCTCTGGATGTAGCGTTGAACTGAGGAGTGTTGAACTGAGGACCTGTCAACTCTGGATGTAGTGTTGAACTGAGGACCTCTCATCTCTAGATGTAGTGTTGAACTGAGGACCTCTCAACTCTGGATGTAGTGTTGAACTGAGGAGTGTTGAACTGAGGACCTCTCAACTCTGGATGTAGTGTTGAACTGAGGACCTCTCAACTCTGAATGTAGTGTTGAACTGAGGTACTCTCATCTCTGGATGTAGTGTTGAACTGAGGAGTGTTGAACTGAGGACCTGTCAACTCTGGATGTAGTGTTGAACTGAGGACCTCTCATCTCTGGATGTAGTGTTGAACTGAGGAGTGTTGAACTGAGGAGTGTTGAACTGAGGACCTCTCAACTCTGGATGTAGTGTTGAACTGAGGACCTCTCAACTCTGGATGCAGTGTTGAACTGAGGACCTCTCATCTCTGGATGTAGCGTTGAACTGAGGAGTGTTGAACTGAGGACCTGTCAACTCTGGATGTAGTGTTGAACTGAGGACCTCTCATCTCTAGATGTAGTGTTGAACTGAGGACCTCTCAACTCTGGATGTACTGAGGAGTGTTGAACTGAGGACCTCTCAACTCTGGATGTAGTGTTGAACTGAGGACCTCTCAACTCTGAATGTAGTGTTGAACTGAGCACCTCTCATCTCTGGATGTAGTGTTGAACTGAGGACCTCTCATCTCTGGATGTAGTGTTGAACTGAGGAGTGTTGAACTGAGGACCTCTCAACTCTGGATGTAGTGTTGAACTGAGGACCTCTCAACTCTGAATGTAGTGTTGAACTGAGGACTCTCATCTCTGGATGTAGTGTTGAACTGAGGAGTGTTGAACTGAGGACCTGTCAACTCTGGATGTAGTGTTGAACTGAGGACCTCTCATCTCTGGATGTAGTGTTGAACTGAGGACCTGTTGAACTGAGGAGTGTTGAACTGAGGACCTCTCAACTCTGGATGTAGTGTTGAACTGGGGACCTCTCAACTCTGGATGCAGTGTTGAACTGAGGACCTCTCATCTCTGGATGTAGTGTTGAACTGAGGAGTGTTGAACTGAGGACCTGTCAACTCTGGATGTAGTGTTGAACTGAGGACCTCTCATCTCTGGATGTAGTGTTGAACTGAGGACCTCTCATCTCTGGATGTAGTGTTGAACTGAGGAGTGTTGAACTGAGGACCTCTCAACTCTGGATGCAGTGTTGAACTGAGGACCTCTCAACTCTGGATGTAGTGTTGAACTGAGAAGCTGTGGCCTCTGGATGCAGTGTTGAACTGAGGAACTGTCATCTCTGAACTGTGTGGAACCTGTCAACTCTGGATGCAGTGTTGAACTGAGGACCTCTCATCTCTGGATGTAGTGTTGAACTGAGGAGTGTTGAACTGAGGACCTCTCATCTCTGGATGTAGTGTTGAACTCAGGAGTGTTGAACTGAGGACCTCTCAACTCCGGATGCAGTGTTGAACTGAGGACCTCTCAACTCTGGATAAAGTGTTGAACTGAGAAGCTGTGGCCTCTGGATGCAGTGTTGAACTGAGGAACTGTCATCTCTGGATGCAGTGTGGAACTAAGGAGCTATGGTCTTTGGATGCAGTGTTGAACTGAGGAGCTCTCATCTCTGGATGTAGTGTTGAACTGAGGAGTGTTGAACTGAGGACCTCTCATCTCTGGATGTAGTGTTGAACTGAGGACCTCTCAACTCTGGATGTTGTTGAACTGAGGACCTTTCATCTCTGGATGTAGTGTTGAACTCAGGAGTGTTGAACTGAGGACCTGTCAACTCTGGATGTAGTGTTGAACAGGACCTCTCATCTCTAGATGTAGTGTTGAACTGAGGACCTCTCAACTCTGGATGTAGTGTTGAACTGAGAAACTGAGGACCTCTCAACTCTGGATGTAGTGTTGAACTGAGGACCTCTCAACTCTGAATCATCTCTCTCTGGATGCAGTGTTGAACTAAGGAGCTGAACTGAGGACTTTCTGGATGTAGTGTTGAACTGAGGACCTCTCATCTCTGGATGTAGTGTTGAACTGAGGAGTGTTGAACTGAGGACCTCTCAACTCTGGATGTAGTGTTGAACTGAGGACCTCTCAACTCTGGATGTAGTGTTGAACTGAGGACCTTTCATCTCTGGATGTAGCGTTGAACTGAGGAGTGTTGAACTGAGGACCTGTCAACTCTGGATGTAGTGTTGAACTGAGGACCTCTCATCTCTAGATGTAGTGTTGAACTGAGGACCTCTCAACTCTGGATGTAGTGTTGAACTGAGGAGTGTTGAACTGAGGACCTCTCAACTCTGGATGTAGTGTTGAACTGAGGACCTCTCAACTCTGAATGTAGTGTTGAACTGAGGACCTCTCATCTCTGGATGTAGTGTTGAACTGAGGAGTGTTGAACTGAGGACCTGTCAACTCTGGATGTAGTGTTGAACTGAGGACCTCTCTGGATGCTCTGGATGTAGTGTTGAACTGAGGAGCTCTCATCTCTGGATGTAGTGTTGAACTGAGGAGTGACTGAGGACCTCTCAACTCTGGATGTAGTGTTGAACTGAGGACCTCTCAACTCTGGATGTAGTGTTGAACTGAGGACCTTTCATCTCTGGATGTAGCGTTGAACTGAGGAGTGTTGAACTGAGGACCTGTCAACTCTGGATGTAGTGTTGAACTGAGGACCTCTCATCTCTAGATGTAGTGTTGAACTGAGGACCTCTCAACTCTGGATGTAGTGTTGAACTGAGGACCTCTCAACTCTGGATGTTGAACTGAGGACCTCTCAACTCTGGATGTAGTGTTGAACTGAGGACCTCTCATCTCTGGATGTAGTGTTAAACTGAGGAGTGTTGAACTGAGGACCTGTCAACTCTGGATGTAGTGTTGAACTGAGGACCTCTCATCTCTGGATGTAGTGTTGAACTGAGGAGTGTTGAACTGAGGACCTCTCATCTCTGGATGTAGTGTTGAACTGAGGAGTGTTGAACTGAGGACCTCTCAACTCTGGATGCAGTGTTGAACTGAGTACCTCTCAACTCTGGATAAAGTGTTGAACTGAGAAGCTGTGGCCTCTGGATGAAGTGTTGAACTGAGGAACTGTCATCTCTGGATGCAGTGTGGAACTAAGGAGCTATGGTCTTTGGATGCAGTGTTGAACTGAGGAGCTGTCATCTCTGGATGTAGTGTTGAACTGAGGAGTTGTCGTCTCCGGATGCAGTGTTGAACTGAGGACCTATGGTCTTTGGATGAACTGAGTGTTGAACTGAGGACTGTCATCTCTGGATGCAGTGTTAAACTGAGAGCTGTCATCTCTGGATGTAGTGTTGAACTGAGGACCTCTGAACTCTGGATAAAGTGTTGAACTGAGAAGCTGTGGCCTCTGGATGCAGTGTTGAACTGAGGAACTGTCATCTCTGGATGCAGTGTGGAACTAAGGAGCTATGGTCTTTGGATGCAGTGTTGAACTGAGGAGCTCTCATCTCTGAATGTAGTGTTGAACTGAGGAGTGTTGAACTGAGGACCTCTCAACTCTGGATGTAGTGTTGAACTGAGGACCTCTCAACTCTGGATGTAGTGTTGAACTGAGGACCTTTCATCTCTGGATGTAGCGTTGAACTGAGGAGTGTTGAACTGAGGACCTGTCAACTCTGGATGTAGTGTTGAACTGAGGACCTCTCATCTCTAGATGTAGTGTTGAACTGAGGACCTCTCAACTCTGGATGTAGTGTTGAACTGAGGAGTGTTGAACTGAGGACCTCTCAACTCTGGATGTAGTGTTGAACTGAGGACCTCTCAACTCTGAATGTAGTGTTGAACTGAGGTACTCTCATCTCTGGATGTAGTGTTGAACTGAGGAGTGTTGAACTGAGGACCTGTCAACTCTGGATGTAGTGTTGAACTGAGGACCTCTCATCTCTGGATGTAGTGTTGAACTGAGGAGTGTTGAACTGAGGAGTGTTGAACTGAGGACCTCTCAACTCTGGATGTAGTGTTGAACTGGGGACCTCTCAACTCTGGATGCAGTGTTGAACTGAGGACCTCTCATCTCTGGATGTACCGTTGAACTGAGGAGTGTTGAACTGAGGACCTGTCAACTCTGGATGTAGTGTTGAACTGAGGACCTCTCATCTCTAGATGTAGTGTTGAACTGAGGACCTCTCAACTCTGGATGTAGTGTTGAACTGAGGAGTGTTGAACTGAGGACCTTTCAACTCTGGATGTAGTGTTGAACTGAGGACCTCTCAACTCTGGATGTAGTGTTGAACTTGAACTGAGGAGTGTTGAACTGAGGACCTCTCATCTCTGGATGTAGTGTTGAACTGAGGAGTGTTGAACTGAGGACCTCTCAACTCCGGATGCAGTGTTGAACTGAGGACCTCTCAACTCTGGATAAAGTGTTGAACTGAGAAGCTGTGGCCTCTGGATGCAGTGTTGAACTGAGGAACTGTCATCTCTGGATGCAGTGTGGAACTAGGAGCTATGGTCTTTGGATGCAGTGTTGAACTGAGGAGCTCTCATCTCTGGATGTAGTGTTGAACTGAGGAGTGTTGAACTGAGGACCTCTCATCTCTGGATGTAGTGTTGAACTGAGGACCTGAACTCTGGATGTAGTGTTGAACTGAGGACCTTTCATCTCTGGATGTAGCTTGAACTGAGGAGTGTTGAACTGAGGACCTGTCAACTCTGGATGTAGTGTTGAACTGAGGACTCTGGCCTCTGGATGCAGTGTTGAACTGAGGACTCTCATCTCTGGATGCAGTGTTGAACTGAGGAGTGTTGAACTGAGGACTCTCAACTCTGGATGTAGTGTTGAACTGAGGAGCTCTCATCTCTGGATGTAGTGTTGAGGACTCTCATCTCTGGATGTTGAACTCTGAGGACCTCTCAACTCTGGATGTAGTGTTGAACTGAGGACCTCTCATCTCTGGATGTTGAACTGAGGAGTGTTGAACTGGGAACCTCTGGGATGTAGTGTTGAACTGAGGACCTCTCAACTCTGGATGTAGTGTTGAACTGAGGACCTCTCATCTCTGGATGTAGTTTGAACTGAGGTGTTGAACTGAGGACCTCTCAACTCTGGATGTAGTGTTGAACTGAGGACCTCTCATCTCTGGATAAAGTGTTGAACTGAGGACCTCTCCTCTGGATGTAGTGTTGAACTGAGGAACTGTCTCAACTCTGGATGTAGTGTTGAACTAAGGACTATGGTCTCTGGATGTAGTGTTGAACTGAGAGTTGAACTGAGCCTGTCATCTCTGGATGTAGTGTTGAACTGAGGACCTCTCATCTCTGGATGTAGTGTTGAACTGAGGAGTGTTGAACTGGGACCTCTCATCTCTGGATGTTGTTGAACTGAGGAGTGTTGAACTGAGGACCTGTCAACTCCGGATGCAGTGTTGAACTGAGGACCTCTCAACTCTGGATGCAATGTTGAACTGAGAGCTGTGGCCTCTGGATGAAGTGTTGAACTGAGGAACTGTCATCTCTGGATGCAGTGTTGAACTGAGGAGCTATGGTCTTTGGATGCAGTGTTGAACTGAGGACCTCTCATCTCTGGATGTAGTGTTGAACTGAGGACCTCTCATGCTCTGGATGTAGTGTTGAACTTTGAGGAGTGTTGAACTGAGGACCTGTCAACTCTGGATGTAGTGTTGAACTGAGGACCTCTCATCTCTGGATGTAGTGTTGAACTGAGGAGTGTTGAACCTCTGAGGACCTCTCATCTCTGGATAAAGTGTTGAACTGAGGAGCTGTTGAACTGGATGCAGTGTTGAACTGAGGAACTGTCATCTCTGGATGCAGTGTGGAACTGAGGAGCCTGTCAACTCTGGATGCAGTGTTGAACTGAGGAGCTCTCATCTCTGGATGTAGTGTTGAACTGAGGAGTGTTGAACTGAGGACCTCTCAACTCTGGATGTAGTGTTGAACTGAGGACCTCTCAACTCTAGATGTAGTGTTGAACTGAGGACCTCTCATCTCTGGATGTAGTGTTGAACTGAGGAGTGTTGAACTGAGGACCTCTCATCTCTGGATGTAGTGTTGAACTGAGGACCTCTCATCTCTGGATGTAGTGTTGAACTGAGGACCTCTCATCTCTGGATGTAGTGTTGAACTGAGGAGTGTTGAACTGAGGACCTGTCAACTCTGGATGTAGTGTTGAACTGAGGACCTCTCATCTGATGTAGTGTTGAACTGAGACTGAGGACCTCTCATCTCTGGATGTAGTGTTGAACTGAGGAGTGTTGAACTGAGGACCTCTCAACTCTGGATGCAGTGTTGAACTGAGGACCTCTCATCTCTGGATGTAGTGTTGAACTGAGGAGTGTTGAACTGTGTTGAACTGAGGACCTCTCAACTCTGGATGTAGTGTTGAACTGAGGACCTCTCAACTCTGGATGCAGTGTTGAACTGAGGACCTCTCATCTCTGGATGTAGCGTTGAACTGAGGAGTGTTGAACTGAGGACCTGTCAACTCTGGATGTAGTGTTGAACTGAGGACCTCTCATCTCTAGATGTAGTGTTGAAACTGAGGAGGATGTAGTTTGAACTGAGGAGTGTTGAACTGAGGACCTCTCAACTCTGGATGTAGTGTTGAACTGAGGACCTCAACTCTCTGAGGACCTGTCATCTCTGGATGTAGTGTTGAACTGAGGACCTCTCAACTCTGGATGTAGTGTTGAACTGAGGACCTCTCATCTCTGGATGTAGTGTTGAACTGAGGAGTGTTGAACTGAGGACCTGTCAACTCTGGATGTAGTGTTGAACTGAGGACCTCTCATCTCTGGATGTAGTGTTGAACTGAGGAGTGTTGAACTGAGGACCTCTCATCTCTGGATGTAGTGTTGAACTGAGTTGAACTGAGGAGTGTTGAACTGAGGACCTCTCAACTCTGGATGTAGTGTTGAACTGAGGACCTCTCAACTCTGGATGTAGTGTTGAACTGAGGACCTCTGGATGTAGCGTTGAACTGAGGAGTGTTGAACTGAGGACCTGTCAACTCGGATGTAGTGTTGAACTGAGGACCTCTCATCTCTAGATGTAGTGTTGAACTGAGGACCTCTCAACTCTGGATGTAGTGTTGAACTGAGGAGTGTTGAACTGAGGACCTCTCATCTCTGGATGTAGTGTTGAACTGAGGACTCTCATCTCTGGATGTAGTGTTGAACTGAGGACCTCTCATCTCTGGATGTAGTGTTAAACTGAGGAGTGTTGAACTGAGGACCTGTCAACTCTGGATGTAGTGTTGAACTGAGGACCTCTCATCTCTGGATGTAGTGTTGAACTGAGGAGTGTTGAACTGAGGACCTCTCATCTCTGGATGTAGTGTTGAACTGAGGAGTGTTGAACTGAGGACCTCTCAACCTGCAGTGTTGAACTGAGGACCTCTCAACTCTGGATGTAGTGTTGAACTGAGGAGTTGTCATCTCCGGATGCAGTGTGGAACTAAGGAGCTATGGTCTTTGGATGCAGTGTTGAACTGAGGAGCTGTCATCTCTGGATGCAGTGTTAAACTGAGGAGCTGTCATCTCTGGATGTAGTGTTGAACTGAGGAGCTGTCGTCTCCGGATGGAGTGTTAAACAGAGGAGCTGTCTCCTCCGGATGCTGTTAAACAGAGGAGCTGTCGTCTCCGGATGCAATGTTGAACTGAGGAGCTGTCGTCTCCGGATGCAGTGTTAAACTGAGGAGCTGTCGTCTCCGGATGCAGTGTTGAACTGAGGAGCTGTCGTCTCCGAATGCAGTGTTGAACTGAGGACCTCTCAACTCTGAATGTAGTGTTGAACTGAGGACCTCTCAACTCTGGATGTAGTGTTGAACTGAGGAGTGTTGAACTGAGGACCTGTCAACTCTGGATGTAGTGTTGAACTGAGGACCTCTCATCTCTGGATGTAGTGTGAACTGAGGAGGAACTGAGGACTCTCATCTCTGGATGTAGTGTTGAACTGAGGAGTGTTGAACTGAGGAGTGTTGAACTGAGGACCTCTCAACTCTGGATGTAGTGTTGAACTGAGGACCTCTCAACTCTGGATGTAGTGTTGAACTGAGGACCTCTCATCTCTGGATGTAGCGTTGAACTGAGGAGTGTTGAACTGAGGACCTGTCAACTCTGGATGTAGTGTTGAACTGAGGACCTCTCATCTCTAGATGTAGTGTTGAACTGAGGACCTCTCAACTCTGGATGTAGTGTTGAACTGAGGAGTGTTGAACTGAGGACCTCTCAACTCTGGATGTAGTGTTGAACTGAGGACCTCTCAACTCTGAATGTAGTGTTGAACTGAGGACCTCTCATCTCTGGATGTAGTGTTGAACTGAGGAGTGTTGAACTGAGGACCTGTCAACTCTGGATGTAGTGTTGAACTGAGGACCTCTCATCTCTGGATGTAGTGTTGAACTGAGGAGTGTTGAACTGAGGACCTCTCATCTCTGGATGTAGTGTTGAACTGAGGAGTGTTGAACTGAGGACCTCTCAACTCCGGATGCAGTGTTGAACTGAGGACCTCTCAACTCTGGATAAAGTGTTGAACTGAGAAGCTGTGGCCTCTGGATGCAGTGTTGAACTGAGGAACTGTCATCTCTGGATGCAGTGTGGAACTAAGGAGCTATGGTCTTTGGATGCAGTGTTGAACTGAGGAGCTGTCGTCTCTGGATGCAGTGTTGAACTGAGGACCTCTCATCTCTGGATGTAGTGTTGAACTGAGGAGTGTTGAACTGAGGACCTCTCATCTCTGGATGTAGTGTTGAACTCAGGAGTGTTGAACTGGACCTCTCAACTCTGCAGTGTTGAACTGAGGACCTCTGAACTCTGGATAAAGTGTTGAACTGAATGTGTTGAACTGAGGAACTGTCATCTCTGGATGCAGTGTGGAACTAAGGAGCTCTGGATGCTGAGTGTTGTTGAACTGAGGACTGTCAGTGTGGAACTCTGGATGCAGTGTTGAACTGAGGAGCTGTCATCTCTGGATGCAGTGTTAAACTGAGGAGCTGTCATCTCTGGATGTAGTGTTGAACTGTGTTGAACTGAGAAGCTGTCATCTCTGGATGCAGTGTTGAACTGAGGAACTGTCATCTCTGGATGCAGTGAACTGGAGCTATGGTCTTTGGATGCAGTGTTGAACTGAGGAGCTCTCATCTCTGGATGTAGTGTTGAACTGAACTGAGGACCTCTCAACTCTGGATGTAGTGTTGAACTGAGGACCTCTCAACTCTGGATGTAGTGTTGAACTGAGGACCTTTCATCTCTGGATGTAGCGTTGAACTGAGGAGTGTTGAACTGAGGACCTGTCAACTCTGGATGTAGTGTTGAACTGAGGACCTCTCATCTCTAGATGTAGTGTTGAACTGAGGACCTCTCAACTCTGGATGTAGTGTTGAACTGAGGAGTGTTGAACTGAGGACCTCTCAACTCTGGATGTAGTGTTGAACTGAGGACCTCTCAACTCTGAATGTAGTGTTGAACTGAGGTACTCTCATCTCTGGATGTAGTGTTGAACTGAGGAGTGTTGAACTGAGGACCTGTCAACTCTGGATGTAGTGTTGAACTGAGGACCTCTCATCTCTGGATGTAGTGTTGAACTGAGGAGTGTTGAACTGAGGAGTGTTGAACTGAGGACCTCTCAACTCTGGATGTAGTGTTGAACTGAGGACCTCTCAACTCTGGATGTAGTGTTGAACTGAGGACCTCTCATCTCTGGATGTAGCGTTGAACTGAGGAGTGTTGAACTGAGGACCTGTCAACTCTGGATGTAGTGTTGAACTGAGGACCTCTCATCTCTAGATGTAGTGTTGAACTGAGGACCTCTCAACTCTGGATGTAGTGTTGAACTGAGGAGTGTTGAACTGAGGACCTCTCAACTCTGGATGTAGTGTTGAACTGAGGACCTCTCATCTCTGGATGTAGTGTTAAACTGAGGAGTGTTGAACTGAGGACCTGTCAACTCTGGATGTAGTGTTGAACTGAGGACCTCTCATCTCTGGATGTAGTGTTGAACTGAGGAGTGTTGAACTGAGGACCTCTCATCTCTGGATGTAGTGTTGAACTGAGGAGTGTTGAACTGAGGACCTCTCAACTCCGGATGCAGTGTTGAACTGAGTACCTCTCAACTCTGGATAAAGTGTTGAACTGAGAAGCTGTGGCCTCTGGATGAAGTGTTGAACTGAGGAACTGTCATCTCTGGATGCAGTGTGGAACTAAGGAGCTATGGTCTTTGGATGCAGTGTTGAACTGAGGAGCTGTCATCTCTGGATGCAGTGTTGAACTGAGGAGTTGTCGTCTCTGGATGCAGTGTGGAACTGAGCTAGGTCTTTGGATGCAGTGTTGATCTCTGGAGATCTCTGGATGCAGTGTTAAACTGAGGAGCTGTCATCTCTGGATGTAGTGTTGAACTGAGGACCTCTGAACTCTGGATAAAGTGTTGAACTGAGAAGCTGTGGCCTCTGGATGCAGTGTTGAACTGAGGAACTGTCATCTCTGGATGCAGTGTGGAACTAAGGAGCTATGGTCTTTGGATGCAGTGTTGAACTGAGGAGCTCTCATCTCTGAATGTAGTGTTGAACTGAGGAGTGTTGAACTGAGGACCTCTCAACTCTGGATGTAGTGTTGAACTGAGGACCTCTCAACTCTGGATGTAGTGTTGAACTGAGGACCTTTCATCTCTGGATGTAGCGTTGAACTGAGGAGTGTTGAACTGAGGACCTGTCAACTCTGGATGTAGTGTTGAACTGAGGACCTCTCATCTCTAGATGTAGTGTTGAACTGAGGACCTCTCAACTCTGGATGTAGTGTTGAACTGAGGAGTGTTGAACTGAGGACCTCTCAACTCTGGATGTAGTGTTGAACTGAGGACCTCTCAACTCTGAATGTAGTGTTGAACTGAGGTACTCTCATCTCTGGATGTAGTGTTGAACTGAGGAGTGTTGAACTGAGGACCTGTCAACTCTGGATGTAGTGTTGAACTGAGGACCTCTCATCTCTGGATGTAGTGTTGAACTGAGGAGTGTTGAACTGAGGAGTGTTGAACTGAGGACCTCTCAACTCTGGATGTAGTGTTGAACTGGGGACCTCTCAACTCTGGATGCAGTGTTGAACTGAGGACCTCTCATCTCTGGATGTAGCGTTGAACTGAGGAGTGTTGAACTGAGGACCTGTCAACTCTGGATGTAGTGTTGAACTGAGGACCTCTCATCTCTAGATGTAGTGTTGAACTGAGGACCTCTCAACTCTGGATGTAGTGTTGAACTGAGGAGTGTTGAACTGAGGACCTTTCAACTCTGGATGTAGTGTTGAACTGAGGACCTCTCAACTCTGAATGTAGTGTTGAACTGAGCACCTCTCATCTCTGGATGTAGTGTTGAACTGAGGAGTGTTGAACTGAGGACCTGTCAACTCTGGATGTGTGTTGAACTGAGGACCTCTCATCTCTGGATGTAGCGTTGAACTGAGGAGTGTTGAACTGAGGACCTCTCATCTCTGGATGTAGTGTTGAACTGAGGAGTGTTGAACTGAGGACCTCTCAACTCCGGATGCAGTGTTGAACTGAGGACCTCTCAACTCTGGATAAAGTGTTGAACTGAGAAGCTGTGGCCTCTGGATGCAGTGTTGAACTGAGGAACTGTCATCTCTGGATGCAGTGTGGAACTAAGGAGCTATGGTCTTTGGATGCAGTGTTGAACTGAGGAGCTGTCGTCTCTGGATGCAGTGTTGAACTGAGGACCTCTCATCTCTGGATGTAGTGTTGAACTGAGGAGTGTTGAACTGAGGACCTCTCATCTCTGGATGTAGTGTTGAACTCAGGAGTGTTGAACTGAGGACCTCTCAACTCCGGATGCAGTGTTGAACTGAGGACCTCTGAACTCTGGATAAAGTGTTGAACTGAGAAGCTGTGGCCTCTGGATGCAGTGTTGAACTGAGGAACTGTCATCTCTGGATGCAGTGTGGAACTAAGGAGCTATGGTCTTTGGATGCAGTGTTGAACTGAGGAGCTCTCATCTCTGGATGTAGTGTTGAACTGAGGAGTGTTGAACTGAGGACCTCTCAACTCTGGATGTAGTGTTGAACTGAGGACCTCTCAACTCTGGATGTAGTGTTGAACTGAGGACCTTTCATCTCTGGATGTAGCGTTGAACTGAGGAGTGTTGAACTGAGGACCTGTCAACTCTGGATGTAGTGTTGAACTGAGGACCTCTCATCTCTAGATGTAGTGTTGAACTGAGGACCTCTCAACTCTGGATGTAGTGTTGAACTGAGGAGTGTTGAACTGAGGACCTCTCAACTCTGGATGTAGTGTTGAACTGAGGACCTCTCAACTCTGAATGTAGTGTTGAACTGAGGTACTCTCATCTCTGGATGTAGTGTTGAACTGAGGAGTGTTGAACTGAGGACCTCTCAACTCTGGATGTAGTGTTGAACTGAGGACCTCTCATCTCTGGATGCAGTGTTGAACTGAGGGATAAAGTGTTGAACTGAGAAGCTGTGGCCTCTGGATGAGTGTTGAACTGAGGTCATCTCTGGATGCAGTGTTGAACTGGATGTCATCTCTGGATGTAGTGTTAACTGGGGACCTCTCATCTCTGGATGCAGTGTTGAACTGAGGAGCTGTCATCTCTGGATGTTAAACAGAGGAGCTGTCTCCTCCGGAGTGTTAAACAGAGGAGCTTGAACTGAGGAGTGTCGTGAAGTGTTAAACTGAGGAGCTGTCGTCTCCGTGCAGTGTTGAACTCTGTCGATGAATGCAGTGTTGAACTGAGGACCTCTCAACTCTGAATGTAGTGTTGAACTGAGGACCTCTCAACTCTGGATGTAGTGTTGAACTGAGGAGTGTTGAACTGAGGACCTCTCAACTCTGGATGTAGTGTTGAACTGAGGACCTCTCAACTCTGGATGTAGTGTTGAACTGTGTTGAACTGAGGACCTCTCATCTCTGGATGTAGTGTTGAACTGAGGAGTGTTGAACTGAGGAGTGTTGAACTGAGGACCTCAACTCTGGATGTAGTGTTGAACTGAGGACCTCTCAACTCTCTGGGATGTAGCGTTGAACTGAGGAGTGTTGAACTGAGGACCTCTCAACTCTGGATGTAGTGTTGAACTGAGGAGTGTTGAACTGAGGACCTCTCAACTCTGGATGCAGTGTTGAACTGAGGACCTCTCAACTCTGGATGTAGTGTTGAACTGAGGACCTCTCATCTCTGGATGTAATGTTGAACTGAGGACCTCTCATCTCTGGATGCAGTGTTGAACTGAGGAACTGTCATCTCTGGATGCAGTGTGGAACTGAGGACCTCTCATCTCTGGATGTAGTGTTGAACTGAGGAGTGTTGAACTGAGGACCTCTCATCTCTGGATGTAGTGTTGAACTGAGGAGTGTTGAACTGAGGACCTCTCAACTCTGGATGCAGTGTTGAACTGAGGACCTCTCAACTCTGGATAAAGTGTTGAACAGAAGCTCTGGATGTGTTGAACTGAGTGTCATCTCTGGAACTGGAGGATGCAGTGTTGAACTGAGGAGCTGTCATCTCTGGATGTAGTGTTGAACTGAGGAGTGCTGTCCTCTCAACTCTGGATGCAGTGTGGAACTGAGGACCTCTGAACTTGGATGAACTGAGGAGTGTTGAACTGAGAAGCTGTGGCCTCTGGATGCAGTGTTGAACTGAGGAACTGTCATCTCTGGATGCAGTGTGGAACTAAGGAGCTATGGTCTTTGGATGCAGTGTTGAACTGAGGAGCTCTCATCTCTGGATGTAGTGTTGAACTGAGGAGTGTTGAACTGAGGACCTCTCAACTCTGGATGTAGTGTTGAACTGAGGACCTCTCAACTCTGGATGTAGTGTTGAACTGAGGACCTTTCATCTCTGGATGTAGCGTTGAACTGAGGAGTGTTGAACTGAGGACCTGTCAACTCTGGATGTAGTGTTGAACTGAGGACCTCTCATCTCTAGATGTAGTGTTGAACTGAGGACCTCTCAACTCTGGATGTAGTGTTGAACTGAGGAGTGTTGAACTGAGGACCTCTCAACTCTGGATGTAGTGTTGAACTGAGGACCTCTCATCTCTGGATGTAGTGTTAAACTGAGGAGTGTTGAACTGAGGACCTGTCAACTCTGGATGTAGTGTTGAACTGAGGACCTCTCATCTCTGGATGTAGTGTTGAACTGAGGAGTGTTGAACTGAGGACCTCTCATCTCTGGATGTAGTGTTGAACTGAGGAGTGTTGAACTGAGGACCTCTCAACTCCGGATGCAGTGTTGAACTGAGTACCTCTCAACTCTGGATAAAGTGTTGAACTGAGAAGCTGTGGCCTCTGGATGTGTTGAACTGAGGAACTGTCATCTCTGGATGTAGTGTGGAACTCTGGATGCAGTGTTGAACTGAACTGAGGATGTAGTGTTGAACTGAGGAGTTGTCATCTGCAGTGTGGAACTGCTATGGTCTTTGGATGCAGTGTTGAACTGAGGAGCTGTCATCTCTGGATGCAGTGTTAAACTGAGGAGCTGTCATCTCTGGATGTAGTGTTGAACTGAGGAGCTGTCGTCTCCGGATGGAGTGTTAAACAGAGGAGCTGTCTCCTCCGGATGCAGTGTTAAACAGAGGAGCTGTCGTCTCCGGATGCAATGTTGAACTGAGGAGCTGTCGTCTCCGGATGCAGTGTTAAACTGAGGAGCTGTCGTCTCCGGATGCAGTGTTGAACTGAGGAGCTGTCGTCTCCGAATGCAGTGTTGAACTGAGGACCTCTCAACTCTGAATGTAGTGTTGAACTGAGGACCTCTCAACTCTGGATGTAGTGTTGAACTGAGGAGTGTTGAACTGAGGACCTGTCAACTCTGGATGTAGTGTTGAACTGAGGACCTCTCATCTCTGGATGTAGTGTTGAACTGAGGAGTGTTGAACTGAGGACCTCTCATCTCTGGATGTAGTGTTGAACTGAGGAGTGTTGAACTGAGGAGTGTTGAACTGAGGACCTCTCAACTCTGGATGTAGTGTTGAACTGAGGACCTCTCAACTCTGGATGTAGTGTTGAACTGAGGACCTCTCATCTCTGGATGTAGCGTTGAACTGAGGAGTGTTGAACTGAGGACCTGTCAACTCGGGATGTAGTGTTGAACTGAGGACCTCTCATCTCTAGATGTAGTGTTGAACTGAGGACCTCTCAACTCTGGATGTAGTGTTGAACTGAGGAGTGTTGAACTGAGGACCTCTCATCTCTGGATGTAGTGTTGAACTGAGGACCTCTCATCTCTGGATGTAATGTTGAACTGAGGACCTCTCATCTCTGGATGTAGTGTTAAACTGAGGAGTGTTGAACTGAGGACCTGTCAACTCTGGATGTAGTGTTGAACTGAGGACCTCTCATCTCTGGATGTAGTGTTGAACTGAGGAGTGTTGAACTGAGGACCTCTCATCTCTGGATGTAGTGTTGAACTGAGGAGTGTTGAACTGAGGACCTCTCAACTCCGGATGCAGTGTTGAACTGAGGACCTCTCAACTCTGGATAAAGTGTTGAACTGAGAAGCTGTGGCCTCTGGATGAAGTGTTGAACTGAGGAACTGTCATCTCTGGATGCAGTGTGGAACTAAGGAGCTATGGTCTTTGGATGCAGTGTTGAACTGAGGAGCTGTCATCTCTGGATGTAGTGTTGAACTGAGGAGTTGTCATCTCCGGATGCAGTGTGGAACTAAGGAGCTATGGTCTTTGGATGCAGTGTTGAACTGAGGAGCTGTCATCTCTGGATGCAGTGTTAAACTGAGGAGCTGTCATCTCTGGATGTAGTGTTGAACTGAGGAGCTGTCGTCTCCGGATGGAGTGTTAAACAGAGGAGCTGTCTCTCCGGATGCAGTGTTAAACAGAGGAGCTGTCGTCTCCGGATGCAATGTTGAACTGAGGAGCTGTCGTCTCCGGATGCAGTGTTAAACTGAGGAGCTGTCGTCTCCGGATGCAGTGTTGAACTGAGGAGCTGTCGTCTCCGAATGCAGTGTTGAACTGAGGAGCTCTCATCTCTGAATGTAGTGTTGAACTGAGGACCTCTCAACTCTGGATGTAGTGTTGAACTGAGGAGTGTTGAACTGAGGACCTGTCAACTCTGGATGTAGTGTTGAACTGAGGACCTCTCTCTGGATGTAGTGTTGAACTGAGGAGTGTTGAACTGAGGACCTCTCATCTCTGGATGTAGTGTTGAACTGAGGAGTGTTGAACTGAGGAGTGTTGAACTGAGGACCTCTCAACTCTGGATGTAGTGTTGAACTGAGGACCTCTCAACTCTGGATGTAGTGTTGAACTGAGGACCTCTCATCTCTGGATGTAGTGTTGAACTGAGGAGTGTTGAACTGAGGACCTGTCAACTCGGGATGTAGTGTTGAACTGAGGACCTCTCATCTCTAGATGTAGTGTTGAACTGAGGACCTCTCAACTCTGGATGTAGTGTTGAACTGAGGAGTGTTGAACTGAGGACCTCTCAACTCTGGATGTAGTGTTGAACTGAGGACCTCTCAACTCTGAATGTAGTGTTGAACTGAGGACCTCTCATCTCTGGATGTAGTGTTGAACTGAGGAGTGTTGAACTGAGGACCTGTCAACTCTGGATGTAGTGTTGAACTGAGGACCTCTCATCTCTGGATGTAGTGTTGAACTGAGGAGTGTTGAACTGAGGACCTCATCTCTGGATGTAGTGTTGAACTGAGGAGTGTTGAACTGAGGAGTGTTGAACTGAGGACCTCTCAACTCTGGATGTAGTGTTGAACTGAGGACCTCTCAACTCTGGATGTAGTGTTGAACTGAGGACCTCTCATCTCTGGATGTAGCGTTGAACTGAGGAGGTTGAACTGAGGACCTGTCAACTGGATGTAGTGTTGAACTGAGGACCTCTCATCTCTAGATGTAGTGTTGAACTGAGGACCTCTCAACTCTGGATGTAGTGTTGAACTGAGGAGTGTTGAACTGAGGACCTCTCATCTCTGGATGTAGTGTTGAACTGAGGACCTCTCATCTCTGGATGTAATGTTGAACTGAGGACCTCTCATCTCTGGATGTAGTGTTAAACTGAGGAGTGTTGAACTGAGGACCTGTCAACTCTGGATGTAGTGTTGAACTGAGGACCTCTCATCTCTGGATGTAGTGTTGAACTGAGGAGTGTTGAACTGAGGACCTCTCATCTCTGGATGTAGTGTTGAACTGAGGAGTGTTGAACTGAGGACCTCTCAACTCCGGATGCAGTGTTGAACTGAGGACCTCTCAACTCTGGATAAAGTGTTGAACTGAGAAGCTGTGGCCTCTGGATGAAGTGTTGAACTGAGGAACTGTCATCTCTGGATGCAGTGTGGAACTAAGGAGCTATGGTCTTTGGATGCAGTGTTGAACTGAGGAGCTGTCATCTCTGGATGTAGTGTTGAACTGAGGAGTTGTCTCTCCGGATGCAGTGTGGAACTAAGGAGCTATGGTCTTTGGATGCAGTGTTGAACTGAGGAGCTGTCATCTCTGGATGCAGTGTTAAACTGAGGAGCTGTCATCTCTGGATGTAGTGTTGAACTGAGGAGCTGTCGTCTCCGGATGGAGTGTTAAACAGAGGAGCTGTCTCCTCCGGATGCAGTGTTAAACAGAGGAGCTGTCGTCTCCGGATGCAATGTTGAACTGAGGAGCTGTCGTCTCCGGATGCAGTGTTAAACTGAGGAGCTGTCGTCTCCGGATGCAGTGTTGAACTGAGGAGCTGTCGTCTCCGAATGCAGTGTTGAACTGAGGACCTCTCAACTCTGAATGTAGTGTTGAACTGAGGACCTCTCAACTCTGGATGTAGTGTTGAACTGAGGAGTGTTGAACTGAGGACCTGTCAACTCTGGATGTAGTGTTGAACTGAGGACCTCTCATCTCTGGATGTAGTGTTGAACTGAGGAGTGTTGAACTGAGGACCTCTCATCTCTGGATGTAGTGTTGAACTGAGGAGTGTTGAACTGAGGAGTGTTGAACTGAGGACCTCTCAACTCTGGATGTAGTGTTGAACTGAGGACCTCTCAACTCTGGATGTAGTGTTGAACTGAGGACCTCTCATCTCTGGATGTAGCGTTGAACTGAGGAGTGTTGAACTGAGGACCTGTCAACTCGGGATGTAGTGTTGAACTGAGGACCTCTCATCTCTAGATGTAGTGTTGAACTGAGGACCTCTCAACTCTGGATGTAGTGTTGAACTGAGGAGTGTTGAACTGAGGACCTCTCAACTCTGGATGTAGTGTTGAACTGAGGACCTCTCAACTCTGAATGTAGTGTTGAACTGAGGACCTCTCATCTCTGGATGTAGTGTTGAACTGAGGAGTGTTGAACTGAGGACCTGTCAACTCTGGATGTAGTGTTGAACTGAGGACCTCTCATCTCTGGATGTAGTGTTGAACTGAGGAGTGTTGAACTGAGGACCTCTCATCTCTGGATGTAGTGTTGAACTGAGGAGTGTTGAACTGAGGACCTCTCAACTCCGGATGCAGTGTTGAACTGAGGACCTCTGAACTCTGGATAAAGTGTTGAACTGAGAAGCTGTGGCCTCTGGATGCAGTGTGGAACTAAGGAGCTATGGTCTTTGGATGCAGTGTTGAACTGAGGAGCTCTCATCTCTGGATGTAGTGTTGAACTGAGGAGCTGAGGACCTCATCTCTGGATGTAGTGTTGAACTGAGGACCTCTCAACTCTGGATGTAGTGTTGAACTGAGGACCTCTCATCTCTGGATGTAGCGTTGAACTGAGGAGTGTTGAACTGAGGACCTGTCAACTCTGGATGTAGTGTTGAACTGAGGACCTCTCAACTCTGAATGTAGTGTTGAACTGAGGACCTCTCATCTCTGGATGTAGTGTTGAACTGAGGAGTGTGAACTGAGGACCTCTCATCTCTGGATGTAGTGTTGAACTGAGGAGTGTTGAACTGAGGAGTGTTGAACTGAGGACCTCTCAACTCTGGATGTAGTGTTGAACTGAGGACCTCTCAACTCTGGATGTAGTGTTGAACTGAGGACCTCTCATCTCTGGATGTAGCGTTGAACTGAGGAGTGTTGAACTGAGGACCTGTCAACTCGGGATGTAGTGTTGAACTGAGGACCTCTCATCTCTAGATGTAGTGTTGAACTGAGGACCTCTCAACTCTGGATGTAGTGTTGAACTGAGGAGTGTTGAACTGAGGACCTCTCATCTCTGGATGTAGTGTTGAACTGAGGACCTCTCATCTCTGGATGTAATGTTGAACTGAGGACCTCTCATCTCTGGATGTAGTGTTAAACTGAGGAGTGTTGAACTGAGGACCTGTCAACTCTGGATGTAGTGTTGAACTGAGGACCTCTCATCTCTGGATGTAGTGTTGAACTGAGGAGTGTTGAACTGAGGACCTCTCATCTCTGGATGTAGTGTTGAACTGAGGAGTGTTGAACTGAGGACCTCTCAACTCCGGATGCAGTGTTGAACTGAGGACCTCTCAACTCTGGATAAAGTGTTGAACTGAGAAGCTGTGGCCTCTGGATGAAGTGTTGAACTGAGGAACTGTCATCTCTGGATGCAGTGTGGAACTAAGGAGCTATGGTCTTTGGATGCAGTGTTGAACTGAGGAGCTGTCATCTCTGGATGTAGTGTTGAACTGAGGAGTTGTCATCTCCGGATGCAGTGTGGAACTAAGGAGCTATGGTCTTTGGATGCAGTGTTGAACTGAGGAGCTGTCATCTCTGGATGCAGTGTTAAACTGAGGAGCTGTCATCTCTGGATGTAGTGTTGAACTGAGGAGCTGTCGTCTCCGGATGGAGTGTTAAACAGAGGAGCTGTCTCCTCCGGATGCAGTGTTAAACAGAGAGCTGTCGTCTCCGGATGCAATGTTGAACTGAGGAGCTGTCGTCTCCGGATGCAGTGTTAAACTGAGGAGCTGTCGTCTCCGGATGCAGTGTTGAACTGAGGAGCTGTCGTCTCCGAATGCAGTGTTGAACTGAGGACCTCTCAACTCTGAATGTAGTGTTGAACTGAGGACCTCTCAACTCTGGATGTAGTGTTGAACTGAGGAGTGTTGAACTGAGGACCTGTCAACTCTGGATGTAGTGTTGAACTGAGGACCTCTCATCTCTGGATGTAGTGTTGAACTGAGGAGTGTTGAACTGAGGACCTCTCATCTCTGGATGTAGTGTTGAACTGAGGAGTGTTGAACTGAGGACCTCTCAACTCTGGATGTAGTGTTGAACTGAGGACCTCTCAACTCTGGATGTAGTGTTGAACTGAGGACCTCTCATCTCTGGATGTAGCGTTGAACTGAGGAGTGTTGAACTGAGGACCTGTCAACTCGGGATGTAGTGTTGAACTGAGGACCTCTCATCTCTAGATGTAGTGTTGAACTGAGGACCTCTCAACTCTGGATGTAGTGTTGAACTGAGGAGTGTTGAACTGAGGACCTCTCAACTCTGGATGTAGTGTTGAACTGAGGACCTCTCAACTCTGAATGTAGTGTTGAACTGAGGACCTCTCATCTCTGGATGTAGTGTTGAACTGAGGAGTGTTGAACTGAGGACCTGTCAACTCTGGATGTAGTGTTGAACTGAGGACCTCTCATCTCTGGATGTAGTGTTGAACTGAGGAGTGTTGAACTGAGGACCTCTCATCTCTGGATGTAGTGTTGAACTGAGGAGTGTTGAACTGAGGACCTCTCAACTCCGGATGCAGTGTTGAACTGAGGACCTCTGAACTCTGGATAAAGTGTTGAACTGAGAAGCTGTGGCCTCTGGATGCAGTGTGGAACTAAGGAGCTATGGTCTTTGGATGCAGTGTTGAACTGAGGAGCTCTCATCTCTGGATGTAGTGTTGAACTGAGGAGTGTTGAACTGAGGACCTCTCAACTCTGGATGTAGTGTTGAACTGAGGACCTCTCAACTCTGGATGTAGTGTTGAACTGAGGACCTCTCATCTCTGGATGTAGCGTTGAACTGAGGAGTGTTGAACTGAGGACCTGTCAACTCTGGATGTAGTGTTGAACTGAGGACCTCTCATCTCTAGATGTAGTGTTGAACTGAGGACCTCTCAACTCTGGATGTAGTGTTGAACTGAGGAGTGTTGAACTGAGGACCTCTCAACTCTGGATGTAGTGTTGAACTGAGGACCTCTCAACTCTGAATGTAGTGTTGAACTGAGGACCTCTCATCTCTGGATGTAGTGTTGAACTGAGGAGTGTTGAACTGAGGACCTGTCAACTCTGGATGTAGTGTTGAACTGAGGACCTCTCATCTCTGGATGTAGTGTTGAACTGAGGAGTGTTGAACTGAGGACCTCTCAACTCTGGATGTAGTGTTGAACTGAGGACCTCTCAACTCTGGATGTAGTGTTGAACTGAGGACCTCTCATCTCTGGATGTAGCGTTGAACTGAGGAGTGTTGAACTGAGGACCTGTCAACTCTGGATGTAGTGTTGAACTGAGGACCTCTCATCTCTAGATGTAGTGTTGAACTGAGGACCTCTCAACTCTGGATGTAGTGTTGAACTGAGGAGTGTTGAACTGAGGACCTCTCAACTCTGGATGTAGTGTTGAACTGGGACCTCTCAACTCTGAATGTAGTGTTGAACTGAGGACCTCTCATCTCTGGATGTAGTGTTGAACTGAGGAGTGTTGAACTGAGGACCTGTCAACTCTGGATGTAGTGTTGAACTGAGGACCTCTCATCTCTGGATGTAGTGTTGAACTGAGGAGTGTTGAACTGAGGACCTCTCATCTCTGGATGTAGTGTTGAACTGAGGAGTGTTGAACTGAGAGTGTTGAACTGAGGACCTCTCAACTCTGGATGTAGTGTTGAACTGAGGACCTCTCATCTCTGGATGTAGCGTTGAACTGAGGAGTGTTGAACTGAGGACCTGTCAACTCTGGATGTAGTGTTGAACTGAGGACCTCTCATCTCTAGATGTAGTGTTGAACTGAGGACCTCTCAACTCTGGATGTAGTGTTGAACTGAGGAGTGTTGAACTGAGGACCTCTCAACTCTGGATGTAGTGTTGAACTGAGGACCTCTCAACTCTGAATGTAGTGTTGAACTGAGGACCTCTCATCTCTGGATGTAGTGTTGAACTGAGGAGTGTTGAACTGAGGACCTCTCAACTCTGGATGTAGTGTTGAACTGAGGACCTGTCATCTCTGGATGTAGTGTTGAACTGAGGAGTGTTCAACTGAGGACCTCCCAACTCTGGATGTAGTGTTGAACTGAGGACCTCTCAACTGTGGATGTAGTGTTGAACTGAGGACCTCTCAACTCTGGATGTAGTGTTGAACTGAGGACCTCTCAACTCTGGATGTAGTGTTGAACTGAGGACCTCTCATCTCTGGATGTAGCGTTGAACTGATGCAGTGTTGAACTGAACCTGTCAACTCTGGATGTAGTGTTGAACTGAGGACCTCTCATCTCTAGATGTAGTGTTGAACTGAGGACCTCTCAACTCTGGATGTAGTGTTGAACTGAGGAGTGTTGGACTGATGACCTCTCAACTCTGGGTGTAGTGTTGAACTGAGGACCTCTCAACTCTGAATGTAGTGTTGAACTGAGGACCTCTCATCTCTGGATGTAGTGTTGAACTAAGGAGTGTTGAACTGAGGACCTGTCAACTCTGGATGTAGTGTTGAACTGAGGACCTCTCAACTCTGGATGTAGTGTTGAACTGAGTGAGGACCTCTCAACTCTGGATGTAGTGTTGAACTGAGGACCTCTCAACTCTGGATGTAGTGTTGAACTGAGAAGTGTTGAACTGAGGACCTCTCATCTCTGGATGTAGTGTTGAACTGAGGAGTGTTGAACTGAGGACCTCTCAACTCCGGATGCAGTGTTGAACTGAGGACCTCTCAACTCTGGATAAGGTGTTGAACTGAGGACCTCTCAACTCTGGATGTAGTGTTGAACTGAGGACCTCTCATCTCTGGTTGTAGTGTTGAACTGAGGAGTGTTGAACTGAGGACCTCTCAACTCTGGATGTAGTGTTGAACTGAGGACCTGTCATCTCTGGTTGTAGTGTTGAACTGAGGAGTGTTGAACTGAGGACCTCTCAACTGTGGATGTAGTGTTGAACCGAGGACCTCTCAACTGTGGATGTAGTGTTGAACTGAGGACCTCTCAACTCTGGATGTAGTGTTGAACTGAGGACCTCTCAACTCTGGATGTAGTGTTGAACTGAGGACCTCTCATCTCTGGATGTAGCGTTGAACTGAAGAGTGTTGAACTGAGGACCTGTCAACTCTGGATGTAGTGTTGAAATGAGGACCTCTCATCTCTAGATGTAGTGTTGAACTGAGGACCTCTCAACTCTGGATGTAGTGTTGAACTGAGGAGTGTTGAACTGAGGACCTCTCAACTCTGGGTGTAGTGTTGAACTGAGGACCTCTCAACTCTGAATGTAGTGTTGAACTGAGGACCTCTCATCTCTGGATGTAGTGTTGAACTGAGGAGTGTTGAACTGAGGACCTCTCAACTCTGGATGTAGCGTTGAACTGAGGAGTGTTGAACTGAGGACCTGTCAACTCTGGATGTAGTGTTGAACTGAGGACCTCTCATCTCTAGATGTAGTGTTGAACTGAGGACCTCTCAACTCTGGATGTAGTGTTGAACTGAGGAGTGTTGAACTGAGGACCTGTCAACTCTGGATGTAGTGTTGAACTGAGGACCTCTCATCTCTAGATGTAGTGTTGAACTGAGGAGTGTTGAACAGAGGACCTCTCAACTCTGGATGAAGTGTTGAACTGAGGACCTCTCAACTCTGGATGTAGTGTTGAACTGAGGACCTCTCATCTCTGGATGTAGCGTTGAACTGAGGAGTGTTGAACTGAGGACCTCTCAACTCTGGATGTAGTGTTGAACTGAGGACCTCTCAACTCTGAATGTAGTGTTGAACTGAGGACCTCTCATCTCTGGATGTAGTGTTGAACTGAGGAGTGTTGAACTGAGGACCTGTCAACTCTGGATGTAGTGTTGAACTGAGGACCTCTCATCTCTGGATGTAGTGTTGAACTGAGGAGTGTTGAACTGAGGACCTCTCATCTCTGGATGTAGTGTTGAACTGAGGAGTGTTGAACTGAGGAGTGTTGAACTGAGGACCTCAACTCTGGATGTAGTGTTGAACTGAGGACCTCTCAACTCTGGATGTAGTGTTGAACTGAGGACCTCTCATCTCTGGATGTAGCGTTGAACTGAGGAGTGTTGAACTGAGGACCTGTCAACTCTGGGATGTAGTGTTGAACTGAGGACCTCTCATCTCTAGATGTAGTGTTGAACTGAGGACCTCTCAACTCTGGATGTAGTGTTGAACTGAGGAGTGTTGAACTGAGGACCTCTCAACTCTGGATGTAGTGTTGAACTGAGGACCTCTCAACTCTGAATGTAGTGTTGAACTGAGGACCTCTCATCTCTGGATGTAGTGTTGAACTGAGGAGTGTTGAACTGAGGACCTGTCAACTCTGGATGTAGTGTTGAACTGAGGACCTCTCATCTCTGGATGTAGTGTTGAACTGAGGAGTGTTGAACTGAGGACCTCTCATCTCTGGATGTAGTGTTGAACTGAGGAGTGTTGAACTGAGGACCTCTCAACTCCGGATGCAGTGTTGAACTGAGGACCTCTCTCTGGATAAAGTGTTGAACTGAGAAGCTGTGGCCTCTGGATGCAGTGTGGAACTAAGGAGCTATGGTCCTTTGGATGCAGTGTTGAACTGAGGAGCTCTCATCTCTGGATGTAGTGTTGAACTGAGGAGTGTTGAACTGAGGACCTCTCAACTCTGGATGTAGTGTTGAACTGAGGACCTCTCAACTCTGGATGTAGTGTTGAACTGAGGACCTCTCATCTCTGGATGTAGCGTTGAACTGAGGAGTGTTGAACTGAGGACCTGTCAACTCTGGATGTAGTGTTGAACTGAGGACCTCTCATCTCTAGATGTAGTGTTGAACTGAGGACCTCTCAACTCTGGATGTAGTGTTGAACTGAGGAGTGTTGATCTGAGGACCTCTCAACTCTGGATGTAGTGTTGAACTGAGGACCTCTCAACTCTGAATGTAGTGTTGAACTGAGGACCTCTCATCTCTGGATGTAGTGTTGAACTGAGGAGTGTTGAACTGAGGACCTGTCAACTCTGGATGTAGTGTTGAACTGAGGACCTCTCATCTCTGGATGTAGTGTTGAACTGAGGAGTGTTGAACTGAGGACCTCTCAACTCTGGATGTAGTGTTGAACTGAGACCTCTCAACTCTGGATGTAGTGTTGAACTGAGGACCTCTCATCTCTGGATGTAGCGTTGAACTGAGGAGTGTTGAACTGAGGACCTGTCAACTCTGGATGTAGTGTTGAACTGAGGACCTCTCATCTCTAGATGTAGTGTTGAACTGAGGACCTCTCAACTCTGGATGTAGTGTTGAACTGAGGAGTGTTGAACTGAGGACCTCTCAACTCTGGATGTAGTGTTGAACTGAGGACCTCTCAACTCTGAATGTAGTGTTGAACTGAGGACCTCTCATCTCTGGATGTAGTGTTGAACTGAGGAGTGTTGAACTGAGGACCTCTCAACTCTGGATGTAGTGTTGAACTGAGGACCTGTCATCTCTGGATGTAGTGTTGAACTGAGGAGTGTTCAACTGAGGACCTCCCAACTCTGGATGTAGTGTTGAACTGAGGACCTCTCAACTGTGGATGTAGTGTTGAACTGAGGACCTCTCAACTCTGGATGTAGTGTGAACTGAGGACCTCTCAACTCTGGATGTAGTGTTGAACTGAGGACCTCTCATCTCTGGATGTAGTTGAACTGAGGAGTTGAACTGAGGACCTGTCAACTCTGGATGTAGTGTTGAACTGAGGACCTCTCATCTCTAGATGTAGTGTTGAACTGAGGACCTCTCAACTCTGGATGTAGTGTTGAACTGAGGAGTGTTGACTGATGACCTCTCAACTCTGGATGTAGTGTTGAACTGAGGACCTCTCAACTCTGAATGTAGTGTTGAACTGAGGACCTCTCATCTCTGGATGTAGTGTTGAACTGAGGAGTGTTGAACTGAGGACCTGTCAACTCTGGATGTAGTGTTGAACTGAGGACCTCTCAACTCTGGATGTAGTGTTGAACTGAGTCAACTCTGGATGTAGTGTTGAACTGAGGACCTCTCAACTCTGGATGTAGTGTTGAACTGAGAAGTGTTGAACTGAGGACCTCTCATCTCTGGATGTAGTGTTGAACTGAGGAGTGTTGAACTGAGGACCTCTCAACTCCGGATGCAGTGTTGAACTGAGGACCTCTCAACTCTGAACTGAGGACCTCTCAACTCTGGATGTAGTGTTGAACTGAGGACCTCTCATCTCTGGTTGTAGTGTTGAACTGAGGAGTGTTGAACTGAGGACCTCTCAACTCTGGATGTAGTGTTGAACTGAGGACCTGTCATCTCTGGTTGTAGTGTTGAACTGGAGTGTTGAACTGAGGACCTCTCAACTGTGGATGTAGTGTTGAACTGAGGACCTCTCAACTGTGGATGTAGTGTTGAACTGAGGACCTCTCAACTCTGGATGTAGTGTTGAACTGAGGACCTCTCAACTCTGGATGTAGTGTTGAACTGAGGACCTCTCATCTCTGGATGTAGCGTTGAACTGAAGAGTGTTGAACTGAGGACCTGTCAACTCTGGATGTAGTGTTGAAATGAGGACCTCTCATCTCTAGATGTAGTGTTGAACTGAGGACCTCTCAACTCTGGATGTAGTGTTGAACTGAGGAGTGTTGAACTGAGGACCTCTCAACTCTGGGTGTAGTGTTGAACTGAGGACCTCTCAACTCTGGATGTAGTGTTGAACTGAGGACCTCTCATCTCTGGATGTAGTGTCTGGGAGTGTTGAACTGAGGACCTGGATGTAGCGTTGAACTGAGGAGTGTTGAACTGAGGACCTGTCAACTCTGGATGTAGTGTTGAACTGAGGACCTCTCATCTCTAGATGTAGTGTTGAACTGAGGACCTCTCAACTCTGGATGTAGTGTTGAACTGAGGAGTGTTGAACTGAGGACCTGTCAACTCTGGATGTAGTGTTGAACTGAGGACCTCTCATCTCTAGATGTAGTGTTGAACTGAGGAGTGTTGAACAGAGGACCTCTCAACTCTGGATGAAGTGTTGAACTGAGGACCTCTCAACTCTGGATGTAGTGTTGAACTGAGGACCTCTCATCTCTGGATGTAGCGTTGAACTGAAGAGTGTTGAACTGAGGACCTGTCAACTCTGGATGTAGTGTTGAACTGAGGACCTCTCATCTCTAGATGTAGTGTTGAACTGAGGACCTCTCAACTCTGGATGTAGTGTTGAACTGAGGAGTGTTGAACTGAGGACCTCTCAACTCTGGGTGTAGTGTTGAACTGAGCACCTCTCAACTCTGAATGTAGTGTTGAACTGAGGACCTCTCATCTCTGGATGTAGTGTTGAACTGAGGAGTGTTGAACTGAGGACCTCTCAACTCTGGATGTAGCGTTGAACTGAGGAGTGTTGAACTGAGGACCTGTCAACTCTGGATGTAGTGTTGAACTGAGGACCTCTCATCTCTAGATGTAGTGTTGAACTGAGGACCTCTCAACTCTGGATGTAGTGTTGAACTGAGGAGTGTTGAACTGAGGACCTGTCAACTCTGGATGTAGTGTTGAACTGAGGACCTCTCATCTCTAGATGTAGTGTTGAACTGAGGACCTCTCAACTCTGGATGTAGTGTTGAACTGAGGAGTATTGAACTGAGGACCTCTCAACTCCGGATGCAGTGTTGAACTGAGGACCTCTGAACTCTGGATAAAGTGTTGAACTGAGAAGCTGTGGCCTCTGGATGCAGTGTGGAACTAAGGAGCTATGGTCTTTGGATGCAGTGTTGAACTGAGGAGCTCTCATCTCTGGATGTAGTGTTGAACTGAGGAGTGTTGAACTGAGGACCTCTCAACTCTGGATGTAGTGTTGAACTGAGGACCTCTCAACTCTGGATGTAGTGTTGAACTGAGGACCTCTCATCTCTGGATGCAGCGTTGAACTGAGGAGTGTTGAACTGAGGACCTGTCAACTCTGGATGTAGTGTTGAACTGAGGACCTCTCATCTCTAGATGTAGTGTTGAACTGAGGACCTCTCAACTCTGGATGTAGTGTTGAACTGAGGAGTGTTGATCTGAGGACCTCTCAACTCTGGATGTAGTGTTGAACTGAGGACCTCTCAACTCTGAATGTAGTGTTGAACTGAGGACCTCTCATCTCTGGATGTAGTGTTGAACTGAGGAGTGTTGAACTGAGGACCTGTCAACTCTGGATGTAGTGTTGAACTGAGGACCTCTCATCTCTGGATGTAGTGTTGAACTGAGGAGTGTTGAACTGAGGACCTCTCAACTCTGGATGTAGTGTTGAACTGAGGACCTCTCAACTCTGGATGTAGTGTTGAACTGAGGACCTCTCATCTCTGGATGTAGCGTTGAACTGAGGAGTGTTGAACTGAGGACCTGTCAACTCTGGATGTAGTGTTGAACTGAGGACCTCTCATCTCTAGATGTAGTGTTGAACTGAGGACCTCTCAACTCTGGATGTAGTGTTGAACTGAGGAGTGTTGAACTGAGGACCTCTCAACTCTGGATGTAGTGTTGAACTGAGGACCTCTCAACTCTGAATGTAGTGTTGAACTGAGGACCTCTCATCTCTGGATGTAGTGTTGAACTGAGGAGTGTTGAACTGAGGACCTGTCAACTCTGGATGTAGTGTTGAACTGAGGACCTCTCATCTCTGGATGTAGTGTTGAACTGAGGAGTGTTGAACTGAGGACCTCTCATCTCTGGATGTAGTGTTGAACTGAGGAGTGTTGAACTGAGGAGTGTTGAACTGAGGACCTCTCAACTCTGGATGTAGTGTTGAACTGAGGACCTCTCATCTCTGGATGTAGCGTTGAACTGAGGAGTGTTGAACTGAGGACCTGTCAACTCTGGATGTAGTGTTGAACTGAGGACCTCTCATCTCTAGATGTAGTGTTGAACTGAGGACCTCTCAACTCTGGATGTAGTGTTGAACTGAGGAGTGTTGAACTGAGGACCTCTCAACTCTGGATGTAGTGTTGAACTGAGGACCTCTCAACTCTGAATGTAGTGTTGAACTGAGGACCTCTCATCTCTGGATGTAGTGTTGAACTGAGGAGTGTTGAACTGAGGACCTCTCAACTCTGGATGTAGTGTTGAACTGAGGACCTGTCATCTCTGGATGTAGTGTTGAACTGAGGAGTGTTCAACTGAGGACCTCCCAACTCTGGATGTAGTGTTGAACTGAGGACCTCTCAACTGTGGATGTAGTGTTGAACTGAGGACCTCTCAACTCTGGATGTAGTGTTGAACTGAGGACCTCTCAACTCTGGATGTAGTGTTGAACTGAGGACCTCTCATCTCTGGATGTAGCGTTGAACTGAGGAGTGTTGAACTGAGGACCTGTCAACTCTGGATGTAGTGTTGAACTGAGGACCTCTCATCTCTAGATGTAGTGTTGAACTGAGGACCTCTCAACTCTGGATGTAGTGTTGAACTGAGGAGTGTTGGACTGATGACCTCTCAACTCTGGGTGTAGTGTTGAACTGAGGACCTCTCAACTCTGAATGTAGTGTTGAACTGAGGACCTCTCATCTCTGGATGTAGTGTTGAACTAAGGAGTGTTGAACTGAGGACCTGTCAACTCTGGATGTAGTGTTGAACTGAGGACCTCTCAACTCTGGATGTAGTGTTGAACTGAGTGAGGACCTCTCAACTCTGGATGTAGTGTTGAACTGAGGACCTCTCAACTCTGGATGTAGTGTTGAACTGAGAAGTGTTGAACTGAGGACCTCTCATCTCTGGATGTAGTGTTGAACTGAGGAGTGTTGAACTGAGGACCTCTCAACTCCGGATGCAGTGTTGAACTGAGGACCTCTCAACTCTGGATAAGGTGTTGAACTGAGGACCTCTCAACTCTGGATGTAGTGTTGAACTGAGGACCTCTCATCTCTGGTTGTAGTGTTGAACTGAGGAGTGTTGAACTGAGGACCTCTCAACTCTGGATGTAGTGTTGAACTGAGGACCTGTCATCTCTGGTTGTAGTGTTGAACTGAGGAGTGTTGAACTGAGGACCTCTCAACTGTGGATGTAGTGTTGAACCGAGACCTCTCAACTGTGGATGTAGTGTTGAACTGAGGACCTGTCATCTCTGGATGTAGTGTTGAACTGAGGACCTCTCAACTCTGGATGTAGTGTTGAACTGAGGACCTCTCATCTCTGGATGTAGCGTTGAACTGAAGAGTGTTGAACTGAGGACCTGTCAACTCTGGATGTAGTGTTGAAATGAGGACCTCTCATCTCTAGATGTAGTGTTGAACTGAGGACCTCTCAACTCTGGATGTAGTGTTGAACTGAGGAGTGTTGAACTGAGGACCTCTCAACTCTGGGTGTAGTGTTGAACTGAGGACCTCTCAACTCTGAATGTAGTGTTGAACTGAGGACCTCTCATCTCTGGATGTAGTGTTGAACTGAGGAGTGTTGAACTGAGGACCTCTCAACTCTGGATGTAGCGTTGAACTGAGGAGTGTTGGAACTGAGGACCTGTCAACTCTGGATGTAGTGTTGAACTGAGGACCTCTCATCTCTAGATGTAGTGTTGAACTGAGGACCTCTCAACTCTGGATGTAGTGTTGAACTGAGGAGTGTTGAACTGAGGACCTGTCAACTCTGGATGTAGTGTTGAACTGAGGACCTCTCATCTCTAGATGTAGTGTTGAACTGAGGAGTGTTGAACAGAGGACCTCTCAACTCTGGATGAAGTGTTGAACTGAGGACCTCTCAACTCTGGATGTAGTGTTGAACTGAGGACCTCTCATCTCTGGATGTAGCGTTGAACTGAAGAGTGTTGAACTGAGGACCTGTCAACTCTGGATGTAGTGTTGAACTGAGGACCTCTCATCTCTAGATGTAGTGTTGAACTGAGGACCTCTCAACTCTGGATGTAGTGTTGAACTGAGGAGTGTTGAACTGAGGACCTCTCAACTCTGGGTGTAGTGTTGAACTGAGCACCTCTCAACTCTGAATGTAGTGTTGAACTGAGGACCTCTCATCTCTGGATGTAGTGTTGAACTGAGGAGTGTTGAACTGAGGACCTCTCAACTCTGGATGTAGCGTTGAACTGAGGAGTGTTGAACTGAGGACCTGTCAACTCTGGATGTAGTGTTGAACTGAGGACCTCTCATCTCTAGATGTAGTGTTGAACTGAGGACCTCTCAACTCTGGATGTAGTGTTGAACTGAGGAGTGTTGAACTGAGGACCTGTCAACTCTGGATGTAGTGTTGAACTGAGGACCTCTCATCTCTAGATGTAGTGTTGAACTGAGGACCTCTCAACTCTGGATGTAGTGTTGAACTGAGGAGTATTGAACTGAGGACCTCTCAACTCCGGATGCAGTGTTGAACTGAGGACCTCTGAACTCTGGATAAAGTGTTGAACTGAGAAGCTGTGGCCTCTGGATGCAGTGTGGAACTAAGGAGCTATGGTCTTTGGATGCAGTGTTGAACTGAGGAGCTCTCATCTCTGGATGTAGTGTTGAACTGAGGAGTGTTGAACTGAGGACCTCTCAACTCTGGATGTAGTGTTGAACTGAGGACCTCTCAACTCTGGATGTAGTGTTGAACTGAGGACCTCTCATCTCTGGATGTAGCGTTGAACTGAGGAGTGTTGAACTGAGGACCTGTCAACTCTGGATGTAGTGTTGAACTGAGGACCTCTCATCTCTAGATGTAGTGTTGAACTGAGGACCTCTCAACTCTGGATGTAGTGTTGAACTGAGGAGTGTTGATCTGAGGACCTCTCAACTCTGGATGTAGTGTTGAACTGAGGACCTCTCAACTCTGAATGTAGTGTTGAACTGAGGACCTCTCATCTCTGGATGTAGTGTTGAACTGAGGAGTGTTGAACTGAGGACCTGTCAACTCTGGATGTAGTGTTGAACTGAGGACCTCTCATCTCTGGATGTAGTGTTGAACTGAGGAGTGTGAACTGAGGACCTCTCAACTCTGGATGTAGTGTTGAACTGAGGACCTCTCAACTCTGGATGTAGTGTTGAACTGAGGACCTCTCATCTCTGGATGTAGCGTTGAACTGAGGAGTGTTGAACTGAGGACCTGTCAACTCTGGATGTAGTGTTGAACTGAGGACCTCTCATCTCTAGATGTAGTGTTGAACTGAGGACCTCTCAACTCTGGATGTAGTGTTGAACTGAGGAGTGTTGAACTGAGGACCTCTCAACTCTGGATGTAGTGTTGAACTGAGGACCTCTCAACTCTGAATGTAGTGTTGAACTGAGGACCTCTCATCTCTGGATGTAGTGTTGAACTGAGGAGTGTTGAACTGAGGACCTGTCAACTCTGGATGTAGTGTTGAACTGAGGACCTCTCATCTCTGGATGTAGTGTTGAACTGAGGAGTGTTGAACTGAGGACCTCTCATCTCTGGATGTAGTGTTGAACTGAGGAGTGTTGAACTGAGGAGTGTTGAACTGAGGACCTCTCAACTCTGGATGTAGTGTTGAACTGAGGACCTCTCATCTCTGGATGTAGCGTTGAACTGAGGAGTGTTGAACTGAGGACCTGTCAACTCTGGATGTAGTGTTGAACTGAGGACCTCTCATCTCTAGATGTAGTGTTGAACTGAGGACCTCTCAACTCTGGATGTAGTGTTGAACTGAGGAGTGTTGAACTGAGGACCTCTCAACTCTGGATGTAGTGTTGAACTGAGGACCTCTCAACTCTGAATGTAGTGTTGAACTGAGGACCTCTCATCTCTGGATGTAGTGTTGAACTGAGGAGTGTTGAACTGAGGACCTCTCAACTCTGGATGTAGTGTTGAACTGAGGACCTGTCATCTCTGGATGTAGTGTTGAACTGAGGAGTGTTCAACTGAGGACCTCCCAACTCTGGATGTAGTGTTGAACTGAGGACCTCTCAACTGTGGATGTAGTGTTGAACTGAGGACCTCTCAACTCTGGATGTAGTGTTGAACTGAGGACCTCTCAACTCTGGATGTAGTGTTGAACTGAGGACCTCTCATCTCTGGATGTAGCGTTGAACTGAGGAGTGTTGAACTGAGGACCTGTCAACTCTGGATGTAGTGTTGAACTGAGGACCTCTCATCTCTAGATGTAGTGTTGAACTGAGGACCTCTCAACTCTGGATGTAGTGTTGAACTGAGGAGTGTTGGACTGATGACCTCTCAACTCTGGGTGTAGTGTTGAACTGAGGACCTCTCAACTCTGAATGTAGTGTTGAACTGAGGACCTCTCATCTCTGGATGTAGTGTTGAACTAAGGAGTGTTGAACTGAGGACCTGTCAACTCTGGATGTAGTGTTGAACTGAGGACCTCTCAACTCTGGATGTAGTGTTGAACTGAGTGAGGACCTCTCAACTCTGGATGTAGTGTTGAACTGAGGACCTCTCAACTCTGGATGTAGTGTTGAACTGAGAAGTGTTGAACTGAGGACCTCTCATCTCTGGATGTAGTGTTGAACTGAGGAGTGTTGAACTGAGGACCTCTCAACTCCGGATGCAGTGTTGAACTGAGGACCTCTCAACTCTGGATAAGGTGTTGAACTGAGGACCTCTCAACTCTGGATGTAGTGTTGAACTGAGGACCTCTCATCTCTGGTTGTAGTATTGAACTGAGGAGTGTTGAACTGAGGACCTCTCAACTCTGGATGTAGTGTTGAACTGAGGACCTGTCATCTCTGGTTGTAGTGTTGAACTGAGGAGTGAACTGAGGACCTCTCAACTGTGGATGTAGTGTTGAACAGGACCTCTCAACTGTGGATGTAGTGTTGAACTGAGGACCTCTCAACTCTGGATGTAGTGTTGAACTGAGGACCTCTCAACTCTGGATGTAGTGTTGAACTGAGGACCTCTCATCTCTGGATGTGCGTTGAACTGAAGAGTGTTGAACTGAGGACCTGTCAACTCTGGATGTAGTGTTGAAATGAGGACCTCTCATCTCTAGATGTAGTGTTGAACTGAGGACCTCTCAACTCTGGATGTAGTGTTGAACTGAGGAGTGTTGAACTGAGGACCTCTCAACTCTGGGTGTAGTGTTGAACTGAGGACCTCTCAACTCTGAATGTAGTGTTGAACTGAGGACCTCTCATCTCTGGATGTAGTGTTGAACTGAGGAGTGTTGAACTGAGGACCTCTCAACTCTGGATGTAGTTGAACTGAGGAGTGTTGAACTGAGGACCTGTCAACTCTGGATGTAGTGTTGAACTGAGGACCTCTCATCTCTAGATGTAGTGTTGAACTGAGGACCTCTCAACTCTGGATGTAGTGTTGAACTGAGGAGTGTTGAACTGAGGACCTGTCAACTCTGGATGTAGTGTTGTGTTGAACTGAGTGTTGAACAGAGGACCTCTCAACTCTGGATGATGTTGAACTGAGGACCTCTCAACTCTGGATGTAGTGTTGAACTGAGGACCTCTCAACTCTGGATGTAGTGTTGAACTGAGGACCTCTCAACTCTGGATGTAGTGTTGAACTGAAAGTGTTGAACTGAGGACCTCTCATCTCTGGATGTAGTGTTGAACTGAGGAGTGTTGAACTGAGGACCTCTCAACTCCGGATGCAGTGTTGAACTGAGGACCTCTCAACTCTGGATAAGGTGTTGAACTGAGGACCTCTCAACTCTGGATGTAGTGTTGAACTGAGGACCTCTCATCTCTGGTTGTAGTGTTGAACTGAGGAGTGTTGAACTGAGGACCTCTCAACTCTGGATGTAGTGTTGAACTGAGGACCTGTCATCTCTGGTTGTAGTGTTGAACTGAGGAGTGTTGAACTGAGGACCTCTCAACTGTGGATGTAGTGTTGAACCGAGGACCTCTCAACTGTAGATGTAGTGTTGAACTGAGGACCTCTCAACTCTGGATGTAGTGTTGAACTGAGGACCTCTTAACTCTGGATGTAGTGTTGAACTGAGGACCTCTCATCTCTGGATGTAGCGTTGAACTGAAGAGTGTTGAACTGAGGACCTGTCAACTCTGGATGTAGTGTTGAAATGAGGACCTCTCATCTCTAGATGTAGTGTTGAACTGAGGACCTCTCAACTCTGGATGTAGTGTTGAACTGAGGAGTGTTGAACTGAGGACCTCTCAACTCTGGGTGTAGTGTTGAACTGAGGACCTCTCAACTCTGAATGTAGTGTTGAACTGAGGACCTCTCATCTCTGGATGTAGTGTTGAACTGAGGAGTGTTGAACTGAGGACCTCTCAACTCTGGATGTAGCGTTGAACTGAGGAGTGTTGAACTGAGGACCTGTCAACTCTGGATGTAGTGTTGAACTGAGGACCTCTCATCTCTAGATGTAGTGTTGAACTGAGGACCTCTCAACTCTGGATGTAGTGTTGAACTGAGGAGTGTTGAACTGAGGACCTGTCAACTCTGGATGTAGTGTTGAACTGAGGACCTCTCATCTCTAGATGTAGTGTTGAACTGAGGAGTGTTGAACAGAGGACCTCTCAACTCTGGATGAAGTGTTGAACTGAGGACCTCTCAACTCTGGATGTAGTGTTGAACTGAGGACCTCTCATCTCTGGATGTAGCGTTGAACTGAAGAGTGTTGAACTGAGGACCTGTCAACTCTGGATGTAGTGTTGAACTGAGGACCTCTCATCTCTAGATGTAGTGTTGAACTGAGGACCTCTCAACTCTGGATGTAGTGTTGAACTGAGGAGTGTTGAACTGAGGACCTCTCAACTCTGGGTGTAGTGTTGAACTGAGCACCTCTCAACTCTGAATGTAGTGTTGAACTGAGGACCTCTCATCTCTGGATGTAGTGTTGAACTGAGGAGTGTTGAACTGAGGACCTCTCAACTCTGGATGTAGCGTTGAACTGAGGAGTGTTGAACTGAGGACCTGTCAACTCTGGATGTAGTGTTGAACTGAGGACCTCTCATCTCTAGATGTAGTGTTGAACTGAGGACCTCTCAACTCTGGATGTAGTGTTGAACTGAGGAGTGTTGAACTGAGGACCTGTCAACTCTGGATGTAGTGTTGAACTGAGGACCTCTCATCTCTAGATGTAGTGTTGAACTGAGGACCTCTCAACTCTGGATGTAGTGTTGAACTGAGGAGTATTGAACTGAGGACCTCTCAACTCTGGATGTAGTGTTGAACTGAGGACCTCTCAACTCTGAATGTAGTGTTGAACTGAGGACCTCTCATCTCTGGATGTAGTGTTGAACTGAGGAGTGTTGAACTGAGGACCTGTCAACTCTGGATGTAGTGTTGAACTGAGGACCTCTCATCTCTAGATGTAGTGTTGAACTGAGGAGTGTTGAACTGAGGACCTCTCATCTCTGGATGTAGTGTTGAACTGAGGAGTGTTGAACTGAGGACCTCTCAACTCTGGATGCAGTGTTGAACTGAGGACCTCTCAACTCTGGATAAGGTGTTGAACTGAGAAGCTGTGGCCTCTGGATGCAGTGTTGAACTGAGGAACTGTCATCTTTGGATGCAGTGTGGAACTAAGGAGCTATGGTCTTTGGATGCAGTGTTGAACTGAGGAGCTGTCGTCTCTGGATGCAGTGTTGAACTGAGGAGCTTTCGTCTCTGGATGCAGTGTTGAACTGAGGAGCTGTCGTCTCTGGATGCAGTGTTGAACTGAGGAGCTGTCGTCTCTGGATGCAGTGTTGAACTGAGGAGCTGTCGTCTCCAGATGCAGTGTTGAACTGAGGAGCTGTCAACTTCGGATGCAGTGTTGAACTGAGGAGCTGTCGTCTCCGGATGCAGTGTTGAACTGAGGAGCTCTCGTCTCCGGATGGAGTGTTGAACTGAGGAGCTGTCGTCTCCGGATGGAGTGTTGAACTGAGGAGCTGTCGTCTCCGGATGCAGTGTTGAACTGAGGAGCTGTCGCCTCCGGATGCAGTGTTAAACTGAGGAGCTGTCGTCTCCGGATGCAGTGACGAACTGAGTAGCTGTCGTCTCCGAATGCAGTGTTAAACAGAGGAGCTGTCGTCTCCAGATACAGTGTTGAACTGAGGAGCTGTCGTCTCCGGATGCAGTGTTGAACTGAGGACCTCTCAACTCTGGATGTAGTGTTGAACTGAGGACCTCTCATCTCTGGATGTAGCGTTGAACTGAGGAGTGTTGAACTGAGGACCTGTCAACTCTGGATGTAGTGTTGAACTGAGGACCTCTCATCTCTAGATGTAGTGTTGAACTGAGGACCTCTCAACTCTGGATGTAGTGTTGAACTGAGGAGTGTTGAACTGAGGACCTCTCAACTCTGGATGTAGTGTTGAACTGAGGACCTCTCAACTCTGAATGTAGTGTTGAACTGAGGACCTCTCATCTCTGGATGTAGTGTTGAACTGAGGAGTGTTGAACTGAGGACCTGTCAACTCTGGATGTAGTGTTGAACTGAGGACCTCTCATCTCTGGATGTAGTGTTGAACTGAGGAGTGTTGAACTGAGGACCTCTCAACTCTGGATGTAGTGTTGAACTGAGGACCTCTCAACTCTGGATGTAGTGTTGAACTGAGGACCTCTCATCTCTGGATGTAGCGTTGAACTGAGGAGTGTTGAACTGAGGACCTGTCAACTCTGGATGTAGTGTTGAACTGAGGACCTCTCATCTCTAGATGTAGTGTTGAACTGAGGACCTCTCAACTCTGGATGTAGTGTTGAACTGAGGAGTGTTGAACTGAGGACCTCTCAACTCTGGATGTAGTGTTGAACTGAGGACCTCTCAACTCTGAATGTAGTGTTGAACTGAGGACCTCTCATCTCTGGATGTAGTGTTGAACTGAGGAGTGTTGAACTGAGGACCTGTCAACTCTGGATGTAGTGTTGAACTGAGGACCTCTCATCTCTGGATGTAGTGTTGAACTGAGGAGTGTTGAACTGAGGACCTCTCATCAACTCTGGGATGTAGTGTTGAACTGAGGACCTCTCAACTCTGGATGTAGTGTTGAACTGAGGACCTCTCAACTCTGGATGTAGTGTTGAACTGAGGACCTCTCATCTCTGGATGTTGAACTGTGTTGAACTGAGGACCTCTCATCTCTGGATGTAGTGTTGAACTGAGATGAGTGTTGAACTGAGGACCTCTCAACTCCGGATGCAGTGTTGAACTGAGGAGACCTCTCAACTCTGGATGTAGTGTTGAACTGAGGACCTCTCAACTCTGGATGTAGTGTTGAACTGAGGACCTCTCATCTCTGGATGTAGTGTTGAACTGAGGAGTGTTGAACTGAGGACCTCTCAACTCTGGATGTAGTGTTGAACTGAGGACCTGTCATCTCTGGTTGTAGTGTTGAACTGAGGAGTGTTGAACTGAGGACCTCTCAACTCTGGATGTAGTGTTGAACTGAGGACCTCTCAACTGTGGATGTAGTGTTGAACTGAGGACCTCTCAACTCTGGATGTAGTGTTGAACTGAGGACCTCTCAACTCTGGATGTAGTGTTGAACTGAGGACCTCTCATCTCTGGATGTAGCGTTGAACTGAAGATTGTTGAACTGAGGACCTGTCAACTCTGGATGTAGTGTTGAAATGAGGACCTCTCATCTCTAGATGTAGTGTTGAACTGAGGACCTCTCAACTCTGGATGTAGTGTTGAACTGAGGAGTGTTGAACTGAGGACCTCTCAACTCTGGGTGTAGTGTTGAACTGAGGACCTCTCAACTCTGAATGTAGTGTTGAACTGAGGACCTCTCATCTCTGGATGTAGTGTTGAACTGAGGAGTGTTGAACTGAGGACCTGTCAACTCTGGATGTAGTGTTGAACTGAGGAGTGTGTAGAACTGAGGACCTCTCAACTCTGGATGTAGTGTTGAACTGAGGACCTCTCATCTCTAGATGTAGTGTTGAACTGAGGACCTCTCAACTCTGGGTGTAGTGTTGAACTGAGGAGTGTTGAACTGAGGACCTCAACTCTGGATGTAGTGTTGAACTGAGGACCTCTCATCTCTAGATGTAGTGTTGAGCTGAGGAGTGTTGAACAGAGGACCTCTCAACTCTGGATGAAGTGTTGAACTGAGGACCTCTCAACTCTGGATGTAGTGTTGAACTGAGTGAGGACCTCTCAACTCTGGATGTAGTGTTGAACTGAGGACCTCTCAACTCTGGATGTAGTGTTGAACTGAGAAGTGTTGAACTGAGGACCTCTCATCTCTGGATGTAGTGTTGAACTGAGGAGTGTTGAACTGAGGACCTCTCAACTCCGGATGCAGTGTTGAACTGAGGACCTCTCAACTCTGGATAAGGTGTTGAACTGAGGACCTCTCAACTCTGGATGTAGTGTTGAACTGAGGACCTCTCATCTCTGGTTGTAGTGTTGAACTGAGGAGTGTTGAACTGAGGACCTCTCAACTCTGGATGTAGTGTTGAACTGAGGACCTGTCATCTCTGGTTGTAGTGTTGAACTGAGGAGTGTTGAACTGAGGACCTCTCAACTGTGGATGTAGTGTTGAACCGAGGACCTCTCAACTGTGGATGTAGTGTTGAACTGAGGACCTCTCAACTCTGGATGTAGTGTGAACTGAGGACCTCTCAACTCTGGATGTAGTGTTGAACTGAGGACCTCTCATCTCTGGATGTAGCGTTGAACTGAAGAGTGTTGAACTGAGGACCTGTCAACTCTGGATGTAGTGTTGAAATGAGGACCTCTCATCTCTAGATGTAGTGTTGAACTGAGGACCTCTCAACTCTGGATGTAGTGTTGAACTGAGGAGTGTTGAACTGAGGACCTCTCAACTCTGGGTGTAGTGTTGAACTGAGGACCTCTCAACTCTGAATGTAGTGTTGAACTGAGGACCTCTCATCTCTGGATGTAGTGTTGAACTGAGGAGTGTTGAACTGAGGACCTCTCAACTCTGGATGTAGCGTTGAACTGAGGAGTGTTGAACTGAGGACCTGTCAACTCTGGATGTAGTGTTGAACTGAGGACCTCTCATCTCTAGATGTAGTGTTGAACTGAGGACCTCTCAACTCTGGATGTAGTGTTGAACTGAGGAGTGTTGAACTGAGGACCTGTCAACTCTGGATGTAGTGTTGAACTGAGGACCTCTCATCTCTAGATGTAGTGTTGAACTGAGGAGTGTTGAACAGAGGACCTCTCAACTCTGGATGAAGTGTTGAACTGAGGACCTCTCAACTCTGGATGTAGTGTTGAACTGAGGACCTCTCATCTCTGGATGTAGCGTTGAACTGAAGAGTGTTGAACTGAGGACCTGTCAACTCTGGATGTAGTGTTGAACTGAGGACCTCTCATCTCTAGATGTAGTGTTGAACTGAGGACCTCTCAACTCTGGATGTAGTGTTGAACTGAGGAGTGTTGAACTGAGGACCTCTCAACTCTGGGTGTAGTGTTGAACTGAGCACCTCTCAACTCTGAATGTAGTGTTGAACTGAGGACCTCTCATCTCTGGATGTAGTGTTGAACTGAGGAGTGTTGAACTGAGGACCTCTCAACTCTGGATGTAGCGTTGAACTGAGGAGTGTTGAACTGAGGACCTGTCAACTCTGGATGTAGTGTTGAACTGAGGACCTCTCATCTCTAGATGTAGTGTTGAACTGAGGACCTCTCAACTCTGGATGTAGTGTTGAACTGAGGAGTGTTGAACTGAGGACCTGTCAACTCTGGATGTAGTGTTGAACTGAGGACCTCTCATCTCTAGATGTAGTGTTGAACTGAGGACCTCTCAACTCTGGATGTAGTGTTGAACTGAGGAGTATTGAACTGAGGACCTCTCAACTCTGGATGTAGTGTTGAACTGAGGACCTCTCAACTCTGAATGTAGTGTTGAACTGAGGACCTCTCATCTCTGGATGTAGTGTTGAACTGAGGAGTGTTGAACTGAGGACCTGTCAACTCTGGATGTAGTGTTGAACTGAGGACCTCTCATCTCTAGATGTAGTGTTGAACTGAGGAGTGTTGAACTGAGGACCTCTCATCTCTGGATGTAGTGTTGAACTGAGGAGTGTTGAACTGAGGACCTCTCAACTCTGGATGCAGTGTTGAACTGAGGACCTCTCAACTCTGGATAAGGTGTTGAACTGAGAAGCTGTGGCCTCTGGATGCAGTGTTGAACTGAGGAACTGTCATCTTTGGATGCAGTGTGGAACTAAGGAGCTATGGTCTTTGGATGCAGTGTTGAACTGAGGAGCTGTCGTCTCTGGATGCAGTGTTGAACTGAGGAGCTTTCGTCTCTGGATGCAGTGTTGAACTGAGGAGCTGTCGTCTCTGGATGCAGTGTTGAACTGAGGAGCTGTCGTCTCTGGATGCAGTGTTGAACTGAGGAGCTGTCGTCTCCAGATGCAGTGTTGAACTGAGGAGCTGTCAACTTCGGATGCAGTGTTGAACTGAGGAGCTGTCGTCTCCGGATGCAGTGTTGAACTGAGGAGCTCTCGTCTCCGGATGGAGTGTTGAACTGAGGAGCTGTCGTCTCCGGATGGAGTGTTGAACTGAGGAGCTGTCGTCTCCGGATGCAGTGTTGAACTGAGGAGCTGTCGTCTCCGGATGCAGTGTTAAACTGAGGAGCTGTCGTCTCCGGATGCAGTGACGAACTGAGTAGCTGTCGTCTCCGAATGCAGTGTTAAACAGAGGAGCTGTCGTCTCCAGATACAGTGTTGAACTGAGGAGCTGTCGTCTCCGGATGCAGTGTTGAACTGAGGACCTCTCAACTCTGGATGTAGTGTTGAACTGAGGACCTCTCATCTCTGGATGTAGCGTTGAACTGAGGAGTGTTGAACTGAGGACCTGTCAACTCTGGATGTAGTGTTGAACTGAGGACCTCTCATCTCTAGATGTAGTGTTGAACTGAGGACCTCTCAACTCTGGATGTAGTGTTGAACTGAGGAGTGTTGAACTGAGGACCTCAACTCTGGATGCAGTGTTGAACTGAGGACCTCTCAACTCTGAATGTAGTGTTGAACTGAGGACCTCTCATCTCTGGATGTAGTGTTGAACTGAGGAGTGTTGAACTGAGGACCTGTCAACTCTGGATGTAGTGTTGAACTGAGGACCTCTCATCTCTGGATGTAGTGTTGAACTGAGGAGTGTTGAACTGAGGACCTCTCAACTCTGGATGTAGTGTTGAACTGAGGACCTCTCAACTCTGGATGTAGTGTTGAACTGAGGACCTCTCATCTCTGGATGTAGCGTTGAACTGAGGAGTGTTGAACTGAGGACCTGTCAACTCTGGATGTAGTGTTGAACTGAGGACCTCTCATCTCTGGATGCAGTGTTGAACTGAGGACCTCTCAACTCTGGATGTAGTGTTGAACTGAGGAGTGTTGAACTGAGGACCTCTCAACTCTGGATGTAGTGTTGAACTGAGGACCTCTCAACTCTGAATGTAGTGTTGAACTGAGGACCTCTCATCTCTGGATGTAGTGTTGAACTGAGGAGTGTTGAACTGAGGACCCTCAACTCTGGATGTAGTGTTGAACTGAGGACCTGTCATCTCTGGATGTAGTGTTGAACTGAGGAGTGTTCAACTGAGGACCTCCCAACTCTGGATGTAGTGTTGAACTGAGGACCTCTCAACTGTGGATGTAGTGTTGAACTGAGGACCTCTCAACTCTGGATGTAGTGTTGAACTGAGGACCTCTCAACTCTGGATGTAGTGTTGAACTGAGGACCTCTCATCTCTGGATGTAGCGTTGAACTGAGGAGTGTTGAACTGAGGACCTGTCAACTCTGGATGTAGTGTTGAATTGAGGACCTCTCATCTCTAGATGTAGTGTTGAACTGAGGACCTCTCAACTCTGGATGTAGTGTTGAACTGAGGAGTGTTGGAACTGAGGACCTCTCAACTCTGGGTGTAGTGTTGAACTGAGGACCTCTCAACTCTGAATGTAGTGTTGAACTGAGGACCTCTCATCTCTGGATGTAGTGTTGAACTAAGGAGTGTTGAACTGAGGACCTGTCAACTCTGGATGTAGTGTTGAACTGAGTGAGGACCTCTCAACTCTGGATGTAGTGTTGAACTGAGGACCTCTCAACTCTGGATGTAGTGTTGAACTGAGAAGTGTTGAACTGAGGACCTCTCATCTCTGGATGTAGTGTTGAACTGAGGAGTGTTGAACTGAGGACCTCTCAACTCCGGATGCAGTGTTGAACTGAGGACCTCTCAACTCTGGATAAGGTGTTGAACTGAGGACCTCTCAACTCTGGATGTAGTGTTGAACTGAGGACCTCTCATCTCTGGTTGTAGTGTTGAACTGAGGAGTGTTGAACTGAGGACCTCTCAACTCTGGATGTAGTGTTGAACTGAGGACCTGTCATCTCTGGTTGTAGTGTTGAACTGAGGAGTGTTGAACTGAGGACCTCTCAACTGTGGATGTAGTGTTGAACCGAGGACCTCTCAACTGTGGATGTAGTGTTGAACTGAGGACCTCTCAACTCTGGATGTAGTGTTGAACTGAGGACCTCTCAACTCTGGATGTAGTGTTGAACTGAGGTGCTCTCATCTCTGGATGTAGCGTTGAACTGAAGAGTGTTGAACTGAGGACCTGTCAACTCTGGATGTAGTGTTGAAATGAGGACCTCTCATCTCTAGATGTAGTGTTGAACTGAGGACCTCTCAACTCTGGATGTAGTGTTGAACTGAGGAGTGTTGAACTGAGGACCTCTCAACTCTGGGTGTAGTGTTGAACTGAGGACCTCTCAACTCTGAATGTAGTGTTGAACTGAGGACCTCTCATCTCTGGATGTAGTGTTGAACTGAGGAGTGTTGAACTGAGGACCTCTCAACTCTGGATGTAGCGTTGAACTGAGGAGTGTTGAACTGAGGACCTGTCAACTCTGGATGTAGTGTTGAACTGAGGACCTCTCATCTCTAGATGTAGTGTTGAACTGAGGACCTCTCAACTCTGGATGTAGTGTTGAACTGAGGAGTGTTGAACTGAGGACCTGTCAACTCTGGATGTAGTGTTGAACTGAGGACCTCTCATCTCTAGATGTAGTGTTGAACTGAGGAGTGTTGAACAGAGGACCTCTCAACTCTGGATGAAGTGTTGAACTGAGGACCTCTCAACTCTGGATGTAGTGTTGAACTGAGGACCTCTCATCTCTGGATGTAGCGTTGAACTGAAGAGTGTTGAACTGAGGACCTGTCAACTCTGGATGTAGTGTTGAACTGAGGACCTCTCATCTCTAGATGTAGTGTTGAACTGAGGACCTCTCAACTCTGGATGTAGTGTTGAACTGAGGAGTGTTGAACTGAGGACCTCTCAACTCTGGGTGTAGTGTTGAACTGAGCACCTCTCAACTCTGAATGTAGTGTTGAACTGAGGACCTCTCATCTCTGGATGTAGTGTTGAACTGAGGAGTGTTGAACTGAGGACCTCTCAACTCTGGATGTAGCGTTGAACTGAGGAGTGTTGAACTGAGGACCTGTCAACTCTGGATGTAGTGTTGAACTGAGGACCTCTCATCTCTAGATGTAGTGTTGAACTGAGGACCTCTCAACTCTGGATGTAGTGTTGAACTGAGGAGTGTTGAACTGAGGACCTGTCAACTCTGGATGTAGTGTTGAACTGAGGACCTCTCATCTCTAGATGTAGTGTTGAACTGAGGACCTCTCAACTCTGGATGTAGTGTTGAACTGAGGAGTATTGAACTGAGGACCTCTCAACTCTGGATGTAGTGTTGAACTGAGGACCTCTCAACTCTGAATGTAGTGTTGAACTGAGGACCTCTCATCTCTGGATGTAGTGTTGAACTGAGGAGTGTTGAACTGAGGACCTGTCAACTCTGGATGTAGTGTTGAACTGAGGACCTCTCATCTCTAGATGTAGTGTTGAACTGAGGAGTGTTGAACTGAGGACCTCTCATCTCTGGATGTAGTGTTGAACTGAGGAGTGTTGAACTGAGGACCTCTCAACTCTGGATGCAGTGTTGAACTGAGGACCTCTCAACTCTGGATAAGGTGTTGAACTGAGAAGCTGTGGCCTCTGGATGCAGTGTTGAACTGAGGAACTGTCATCTTTGGATGCAGTGTGGAACTAAGGAGCTATGGTCTTTGGATGCAGTGTTGAACTGAGGAGCTGTCGTCTCTGAATGCAGTGTTGAACTGAGGAGCTTTCGTCTCTGGATGCAGTGTTGAACTGAGGAGCTGTCGTCTCTGGATGCAGTGTTGAACTGAGGAGCTGTCGTCTCTGGATGCAGTGTTGAACTGAGGAGCTGTCGTCTCCAGATGCAGTGTTGAACTGAGGAGCTGTCAACTTCGGATGCAGTGTTGAACTGAGGAGCTGTCGTCTCCGGATGCAGTGTTGAACTGAGGAGCTCTCGTCTCCGGATGGAGTGTTGAACTGAGGAGCTGTCGTCTCCGGATGGAGTGTTGAACTGAGGAGCTGTCGTCTCCGGATGCAGTGTTGAACTGAGGAGCTGTCGTCTCCGGATGCAGTGTTAAACTGAGGAGCTGTCGTCTCCGGATGCAGTGACGAACTGAGTAGCTGTCGTCTCCGAATGCAGTGTTAAACAGAGGAGCTGTCGTCTCCAGATACAGTGTTGAACTGAGGAGCTGTCGTCTCCGGATGCAGTGTTGAACTGAGGACCTCTCAACTCTGGATGTAGTGTTGAACTGAGGACCTCTCATCTCTGGATGTAGCGTTGAACTGAGGAGTGTTGAACTGAGGACCTGTCAACTCTGGATGTAGTGTTGAACTGAGGACCTCTCATCTCTAGATGTAGTGTTGAACTGAGGACCTCTCAACTCTGGATGTAGTGTTGAACTGAGGAGTGTTGAACTGAGGACCTCTCAACTCTGGATGTAGTGTTGAACTGAGGACCTCTCAACTCTGAATGTAGTGTTGAACTGAGGACCTCTCATCTCTGGATGTAGTGTTGAACTGAGGAGTGTTGAACTGAGGACCTGTCTCTGGATGTAGTGTTGAACTGAGGACCTCTCATCTCTGGATGTAGTGTTGAACTGAGGAGTGTTGAACTGAGGACCTCTCAACTCTGGATGTAGTGTTGAACTGAGGACCTCTCAACTCTGGATGTAGTGTTGAACTGAGGACCTCTCATCTCTGGATGTAGCGTTGAACTGAGGAGTGTTGAACTGAGGACCTGTCAACTCTGGATGTAGTGTTGAACTGAGGACCTCTCATCTCTAGATGTAGTGTTGAACTGAGGACCTCTCAACTCTGGATGTAGTGTTGAACTGAGGAGTGTTGAACTGAGGACCGCTCAACTCTGGATGTTGTGTTGAACTGAGGACCTCTCAACTCTGAATGTAGTGTTGAACTGAGGACCTCTCATCTCTGGATGTAGTGTTGAACTGAGGAGTGTTGAACTGAGGACCTGTCAACTCTGGATGTAGTGTTGAACTGAGGACCTCTCATCTCTGGATGTAGTGTTGAACTGAGGAGTGTTGAACTGAGGACCTCTCATCTCTGGATGTAGTGTTGAACTGAGGAGTGTTGAACTGAGGACCTCTCAACTCTGGATGTAGTGTTGAACTGAGGACCTCTCAACTCTGGATGTAGTGTTGAACTGAGGACCTCTCATCTCTGGATGTAGCGTTGAACTGAGGAGTGTTGAACTGAGGACCTGTCAACTCTGGATGTAGTGTTGAACTGAGGACCTCTCATCTCTAGATGTAGTGTTGAACTGAGGACCTCTCAACTCTGGATGTAGTGTTGAACTGAGGAGTGTTGAACTGAGGACCTCTCAACTCTGGATGTAGTGTTGAACTGAGGACCTCTCAACTCTGAATGTAGTGTTGAACTGAGGACCTCTCATCTCTGGATGTAGTGTTGAACTGAGGAGTGTTGAACTGAGGACCTCTCAACTCTGGATGTAGTGTTGAACTGAGGACCTGTCATCTCTGGATGTAGTGTTGAACTGAGGAGTGTTCAACTGAGGACCTCCCAACTCTGGATGGTGTTGAACTGAGGACCTCTCAACTGTGGATGTAGTGTTGAACTGAGGACCTCTCAACTCTGGATGTAGTGTTGAACTGAGGACCTCTCAACTCTGGATGTAGTGTTGAACTGAGGACCTCTCATCTCTGGATGTAGCGTTGAACTGAGGAGTGTTGAACTGAGGACCTGTCAACTCTGGATGTAGTGTTGAACTGAGGACCTCTCATCTCTAGATGTAGTGTTGAACTGAGGACCTCTCAACTCTGGATGTAGTGTTGAACTGAGGAGTGTTGGACTGATGACCTCTCAACTCTGGGTGTAGTGTTGAACTGAGGACCTCTCAACTCTGGATGTAGTGTTGAACTGAGGACCTCTCATCTCTGGATGTAGTGTTGAACTAAGGAGTGTTGAACTGAGGACCTGTCAACTCTGGATGTAGTGTTGAACTGAGTGAGGACCTCTCAACTCTGGATGTAGTGTTGAACTGAGGACCTCTCAACTCTGGATGTAGTGTTGAACTGAGAAGTGTTGAACTGAGGACCTCTCATCTCTGGATGTAGTGTTGAACTGAGGAGTGTTGAACTGAGGACCTCTCAACTCCGGATGCAGTGTTGAACTGAGGACCTCTCAACTCTGGATAAGGTGTTGAACTGAGGACCTCTCAACTCTGGATGTAGTGTTGAACTGAGGACCTCTCATCTCTGGTTGTAGTGTTGAACTGAGGAGTGTTGAACTGAGGACCTCTCAACTCTGGATGTAGTGTTGAACTGAGGACCTCTCATCTCTGGTTGTAGTGTTGAACTGAGGACCTCTCAACTGTGGATGTAGTGTTGAACTGAGGACCTCTCAACTCTGGATGTAGTGTTGAACTGAGGACCTCTCAACTCTGGATGTAGTGTTGAACTGAGAAGTGTTGAACTGAGGACCTCTCATCTCTGGTTGTAGTGTTGAACTGAGGAGTGTTGAACTGAGGACCTCTCAACTCTGGATGTAGTGTTGAACTGAGAAGTGTTGAACTGAGGACCTCTCAACTCTGGATGTAGTGTTGAACTGAGGACCTCTCATCTCTAGATGTAGTGTTGAACTGAGGACCTCTCAACTGTGGATGTAGTGTTGAACCGAGGACCTCTCAACTGTGGATGTAGTGTTGAACTGAGGACCTCTCAACTCTGGATGTAGTGTTGAACTGAGGACCTCTCAACTCTGGATGTAGTGTTGAACTGAGGACCTCTCATCTCTGGATGTAGCGTTGAACTGAAGAGTGTTGAACTGAGGACCTGTCAACTCTGGATGTAGTGTTGAAATGAGGACCTCTCATCTCTAGATGTAGTGTTGAACTGAGGACCTCTCAACTCTGGATGTAGTGTTGAACTGAGGAGTGTTGAACTGAGGACCTCTCAACTCTGGGTGTAGTGTTGAACTGAGGACCTCTCAACTCTGAATGTAGTGTTGAACTGAGGACCTCTCATCTCTGGATGTAGTGTTGAACTGAGGAGTGTTGAACTGAGGACCTCTCAACTCTGGATGTAGCGTTGAACTGAGGAGTGTTGAACTGAGGACCTGTCAACTCTGGATGTAGTGTTGAACTGAGGACCTCTCATCTCTAGATGTAGTGTTGAACTGAGGACCTCTCAACTCTGGATGTAGTGTTGAACTGAGGAGTGTTGAACTGAGGACCTGTCAACTCTGGATGTAGTGTTGAACTGAGGACCTCTCATCTCTAGATGTAGTGTTGAACTGAGGACCTCTCAACTCTGGATGTAGTGTTGAACTGAGGAGTATTGAACTGAGGACCTCTCAACTCTGGATGTAGTGTTGAACTGAGGACCTCTCAACTCTGAATGTAGTGTTGAACTGAGGACCTCTCATCTCTGGATGTAGTGTTGAACTGAGGAGTGTTGAACTGAGGACCTGTCAACTCTGGATGTAGTGTTGAACTGAGGACCTCTCATCTCTAGATGTAGTGTTGAACTGAGGAGTGTTGAACAGAGGACCTCTCAACTCTGTATGAAGTGTTGAACTGAGGACCTCTCAACTGTGGATGTAGTGTTGAACTGAGGACCTCTCATCTCTGGATGTAGCGTTGAACTGAAGAGTGTTGAACTGAGGACCTGTCAACTCTGGATGTAGTGTTGAACTGAGGACCTCTCATCTCTAGATGTAGTGTTGAACTGAGGACCTCTCAACTCTGGATGTAGTGTTGAACTGAGGAGTGTTGAACTGAGGACCTCTCAACTCTGGGTGTAGTGTTGAACTGAGCACCTCTCAACTCTGAATGTAGTGTTGAACTGAGGACCTCTCATCTCTGGATGTAGTGTTGAACTGAGGAGTGTTGAACTGAGGACCTCTCAACTCTGGAAGTAGCGTTGAACTGAGGAGTGTTGAACTGAGGACCTGTCAACTCTGGATGTAGTGTTGAACTGAGGACCTCTCATCTCTAGATGTAGTGTTGAACTGAGGACCTCTCAACTCTGGATGTAGTGTTGAACTGAGGAGTGTTGAACTGAGGACCTGTCAACTCTGGATGTAGTGTTGAACTGAGGACCTCTCATCTCTAGATGTAGTGTTGAACTGAGGACCTCTCAACTCTGGATGTAGTGTTGAACTGAGGAGTATTGAACTGAGGACCTCTCAACTCTGGATGTAGTGTTGAACTGAGGACCTCTCATCTCTGGATGTAGTGTTGAACTGAGGACCTCTCATCTCTGGATGTAGTGTTGAACTGAGGAGTATTGAACTGAGGACCTGTCAACTCTGGATGTAGTGTTGAACTGAGGACCTCTCATCTCTAGATGTAGTGTTGAACTGAGGACCTTTCATCTCTGGATGTTGAACTGAGGAGGAACTGAGGACCTCTCATCTCTGGATGTAGTGTTGAACTGAGGAGTGTTGAACTGAGGACCTCTCAACTCTGGATGCAGTGTTGAACTGAGGACCTCTCAACTCTGGATAAGGTGTTGAACTGAGAAGCTGTGGCCTCTGGATGCAGTGTTGAACTGAGGAACTGTCATCTTTGGATGCAGTGTGGAACTAAGGAGCTATGGTCTTTGGATGCAGTGTTGAACTGAGGAGCTGTCGTCTCTGGATGCAGTGTTGAACTGAGGAGCTTTCGTCTCTGGATGCAGTGTTGAACTGAGGAGCTGTCGTCTCTGGATGCAGTGTTGAACTGAGGAGCTGTCGTCTCTGGATGCAGTGTTGAACTGAGGAGCTGTCGTCTCCAGATGCAGTGTTGAACTGAGGAGCTGTCAACTTCGGATGCAGTGTTGAACTGAGGAGCTGTCGTCTCCGGATGCAGTGTTGAACTGAGGAGCTCTCGTCTCCGGATGGAGTGTTGAACTGAGGAGCTGTCGCTCTCTCGGATGGAGTGTTGAACTGAGGAGCTGTCGTCTCCGGATGCAGTGTTGAACTGAGGAGCTGTCGCCTCCGGATGCAGTGTTAAACTGAGGAGCTGTCGCCTCCGGATGCAGTGACTGGCTAACTGAGTAGCGGATGGAGGATTAAACAGAGAATCGCCGTCCGGATGAAGTGTTAAACAGAGGAGCTGTCGTCTCCAGATACAGTGTTGAACTGAGGAGCTGTCGTCTCCGGATGCAGTGTTGAACTGAGGAGCTGTCGTCTCCGGATGCAGTGTTGAACTGGAGGAGCTGTCGTCTCCGGATGCAGTGTTGAACAGAGGAGCTGTCGTCTCGGATGGAGAGAGTTAAACAGAGGATTTGTCGTCTCTGGATGCAGTGTTGATGAGAGCTGTCGTCTCAGATGCAGTAAACAGAGGGAGCTGTCGTCTCCCGGATGGAGAGTTGA